>NW_027328734.1:320000-620000 GCF_048564905.1 Vicugna pacos | reverse complement strand
TAGAATATAGAGTACAGAATACTGAATATAGAATTTAGAACATAGAATGCAGAACACAGAATTTAGAATGTAGAATAGAGAATACTGAATATGGAAATTAGAATAAAGAATGTCGAACACAGAATATAGAATATAGAAGACAGAATACTGAATAAAAATTTAGAACTTGGAATGCAGAATAAAGAATTTAGAATATAGAATACAGAATACTGAATATATAATTTATAATTTAGAATGTAGAACACAGAATATAGAATAGAGAATAGAGAATAGAGAACCCAGAATTTAGAACATGGAATACAGAACTCAGAATTTAGAATACAGAATACAGAATACTGAATACTGAATTTAGAATATAGAATGTAGGACACAGAATATATAATTTGGAAAACAGAATACAGAATCCAAAATTTAGAACATGGAAAGCAGAACACAAAATTTAGAATATAGAATACAGAATACAGAATATAGGATTAAGAATATAGAATGTAGAACACAGAATATAGAAAAGAGAATAGAGAATAGAGAAACCAGAATTTAGAACATGGAATGCAGTACACAGAATATAGAATACAGAAAAGAGAATACTGAATATAGATTTTAGAATATAGAATGTAGAACCCAGAATGTAGAATAGAGATTAGAGAATATAGAACACAAAATTTAGAACATGCAATGCCGAACACTGAATTTAGAATATAGAATACAGAGTACTGAATAAAGAATTTAGAATAAAGATTTTAGAACACAGAATATAGAATATAGAACACGAAATGCAGAATATATTATACAGAATATCGAATGTAGAACACAAAATATAGAATATGGAGAACAGAATACAGAACCCAGAATTTAGAAAATGGAATGCAGAACACAGAATTTAGAATATAGAATACAGAATACTGAATAAAGAATTTAGAACTTGGAATGCAGAACACAGAATTTTGACAATAGAATACGGAACACTGAATATATAATTTATAATATAGAATGTACAACACAGAATACAGTATATACAATAGAGAATATAAAACCCAGAATTTAGAACATGGAATGCAGGACACAGAATTTAGAATATAGAATACAGAATACTGAATATAGAACGTAGAACTCAGAATATAGAATACAGAACACGGAATGCATTATATGGAATACAGAATATAGAATTTGGAACACAGAAGTTAGAATATGGAAAACAGAATACAGAAACCAGAATTTAGAACATGGAATGCAGAACACAGAATTTAGAATATATTATACAGAATACTGAATACAGAATTTAGAATATAGAACGTAGAACACAGAATATAGAATATAGAATACGGAGTGCAGATATAGAATACAAAATATAGAATGTAGAACATAGAATAGAGAATATGGAAACCAGAATACAGAACACAGAATTTAGAACTTGGAATGCAGAACACAGAATTCAGATTATAGGATACAGAATACTGAATATAGAATTTAGAATAAAGAATGTAGAACACAGAATACGGAATATAGAATAGAAAATATAGAATCCAGAATTTAGAACATGGAATGCAAACACAGAATTTAGAATATATAATACAGAATACTGAATATTGAATTTAGAACAAAGAATGCAGTACACAGAATTTTGAATATAGAAAACAGAATACTGAATATAGAGTTTAGAATTTAGAATTATATCTCAGAATTTAGAATATAGTATACGGAATGCAAAATATAGAATGTAGAGTATAAAATGTAAAAAAACACAATATTGAATACAGAATAGAGAATATAGAACACAGAATTTAGAACATGGAATTCTGAACAAAGGATTTAGAATATAGAATACAGAATTATGCATATAGAATTTAGAATTTAGAATGTACAACACAGAATTTAGATTATAGAATACAGAATAATGGATATAGAATTTAGAACATAGAATGCAGAACACACAATATAGAATGTAGAATACAGAAACCTGAATATAGAATTTAGAATATATAATGTCGAACACAGAATATAGAATATAGAATACAAAATAATGAATTAAGAATTTAGAACTTGGAATGCAGAACACAGAATTTAGAGTATTTTATACAGAATACTGAATATATATTTTATAAAATAGAATGTAGAACACAGAATTTAGAATATAGAATAGAAAATAGAGAACCCAGAACTTAGAACATGGAATGCAGAACACAGAATTTAGAATATAGAATACTGAATACTGAATACAGAATTTACAATATATAACGTAGAACACAGAATATAGCATATAGAATACGGAATGCAGATACAGAATACAAAATATAGAATGTAGAACATAGAATATAGAATATGGAAAACAGAACACAGAACCCAGAATATAGAACTTGGAATGCAGAACACAGAATTTAGACTATAGAAAACAGAATACTGAATATAGAATTAAGAATAAATAATGTAGAACACAGAATATAAAATATAGAATACAAAATATTGAATACAGAATTAAGAACATGGAATGCAATCACAGAATTTAGAATGTATAATACAGAATACTGAATATAGAATTTAGAACATAGAATGCAGAACACAGAATTTAGAATATAGAAAACAGAATACTGAATACCGAATTTAAGATATAGAACGAAGAACACAGAATATAGAATATAGAACACGGAATGCAGAATATGGTATACAGAATATTGAATGTAGAACACAGAATATAGAATATGGAAAACAGAATACAGAACCCGGAATTTAGAACATGGAATGCAGAACACAGAATTTAGAATATAGAATACAGAATACTGAATATAGAATTTAGAACATAGAATGCAGTACACAGAATTTAGAATGTAGAATACACAATACTGAATATGGAATTTCGAATATAGAATGTCGAACACAGAATATAGAATATAGAAGACAGAATACTGAATAAAGAATTTAGAATTTGGAAAGCAGAATAGAGAATTTAGAATATAGAATACAGAATACTGAACATATAATTTATAATATAGAATGTAGAACACAGAATATAGAATAAAGAATAGAGAATAGAGAACCCAGAATTTAGAATATGGAATACAGAACTCAGAATTTAGAATACAGAATACAGAATACTGAATACTGAATTTAGAATATAGAATGTAGGACACAGAATATATAATATGGAAAACAGAATTCAGAATCCAAAACTTAGAACATGGAAAGCAGAACACAAAATTTAGAATATAGAATACAGAATACTGAATATAGGATTTAGAATATAGAATGTAGAACACAGAATATAGAATAGAGAATAGAGAATAGAGAACCCGGAATTTAGAACATGGAATGCAGAACACAGAATTTAGAATATAGAAAAGAGAACACTGAATATAGAATTTAGAATATAGAATGTAGAACCCAGAATATAGAATAGAGTTTAGAGAATATAGAACACACAATTTAGAACATGCAATGCAGAACATAGAATTTAGAATATAGAATAAAGAATACTGAATATAGAATTTAGAATATAGATTGTAGAACACAGAATATAGAATATAGAACACGAAATTCAGAATATATTATACAGATTATCGAATGTAGAACACAAAATATAGAATATGGAGAACAGAATACAGAACACAGAATTTAGAAAATGGAATGCAGAACACAGAATTTAGAATATAGAATACAGAATACTGAATAAAGAATTTAGAACTTGGAATGCAGAACACAGAATTTTGAAAATAGAATACGGAATACTGAATATATAATTTATAATATAGAATGTACAACAAAGAATACAGTATATACAATAGAGAATATAAAACCCAGAATTTAGAACATGGAATGCAGAACACAGAATTTAGAATATAGAATACAGAATACTGAATATGGAACGTAGAACACAGAATATAGAATATAGAACACGGAATGCAGTATATGGAATACAGAAAATTGAATTTAGAACACAGAATTTAGAATATGGAAAACAGAATACAGAACCCAGAATTTAGAACATGGAATGCAGAACACAGAATTTAGAATATAGAATACAGAATACTGAATACAGAATTTAGAATATAGAACGTAGAACACGGAATATAGTATATAGAATACGGAATGCAGATATAGAGTACAAAATATAGAAGGTAGAAAATAGAATATAGAATATGGAAACCAGAATACAGAACAGAGAATTTAGAACTTGGAATGCAGAACACAGTATATAGACTATAGAAAACAAAATACTGAATATAGAATTTAGAATAAAGAATGTAGAACACAGAATATAGAATATAGAATAGAAAATATTGAATACAGAATTAAGAACATGGAATGCAATCACAGAATTTAGAATGTATAATACAGAATACTGAATATAGAATTTCGAACATTGAATGAAGAACACAGAATTTAGAATATAGAAAACAGAATACTGAATACAGAATTCAGAATATTGAACGTAGAACACAGAATATAGATTATAGAACACGGAATGCAGAATATGGTATACAGAATATTGAATGTAGAACACAGAATATAGAATATGGAAAACAGAATACAGAAACCGGAATTTAGAACATGGAATGCAGAACACAAATTTAGAATATAGAATACAGAATAATGAATATACAATTTAGAACATAGAATGCAGAACACAGAAATTAGAATGTAGAATACAGAATACTGAATATAGAATTTAGAATATAGAATGTCGAACACAGAATATAGAATATAGAATACAGAATACTGAATAAAGAATTTAGAACTTGGAATGCAGAATAGAGAATTTAGAATATATAATACAGAATACTAAATATATAATTTATAATATAGAATGTAGAACACAGAATATAGAATAGAGAATAGAGCATTGAGAACCCAGAATTTAGAACATGGAATGCAGAACACAGAATATAGAATACAGATAACAGAATACTAAATACAGAATTTAGAATATAGAACGTTGAACACAGAATATAGAACATAGAATAGAGAATATAGAACATAGAATTGAGAACATGGAATGCAGCACACAGAATTTCGAATATAGAATACAGAGTACTGAATACAGAATTTAGAATATAGAACGTAGAACACAGAATCTAGTATATAGAATGAGGAATGCAGATATAGAATACAAAATATAGAATGTAGAACACAGAATATAGAATATGGAAAACAGAATACAGAAACCAGAATTTAGAAGATGGAATGCAGAACACAGAATTTAGACTATAGAATACAGAATACTGAAAATAGAATTTAGAATATAGAATGTAGAACACAGAATATAGAATATACAATAGAAAATAGAGAACTCATTATTTAGAAGATGGAATGCAGAACACAGAATTTGAAATATAGAATACTGAATACTGAATACAGAATTTACAATATATAACGTAGAACAAAGGATATATCATATAGAATACGGAATGCAGATACAGAATACAAAATATATAATGTAGAACATAGAATATAGAATATGGAAAACAGAACACAGGACCCAGAATATAGAACGTGGGATGCAGAACACAGAATATAGACTATAGAAAACAGAATACTGAATACAGAATTTAGAATATAGAACGTAGAACACAGAGTATAGAATATAGAACACGGTATGCAGAATATGGTATACCGAATATTGAATGTAGAACACAGAATATAGAATATGGAACAGAATACAGAACCCGGAATTTAGAACATGGAATGCAGAACACAGAATTTAGAATATAGAATACAGAATACTGAATACAGAATTTAGAATATAGAATGTAGGACACAGAATATAGAATATAGTATATAAAATATAGAACACAGAATTTAGAACATGGAATGTAAACACAGAATTTAGAATATATAAAACAGAATACTGAATATAGAATTTGGAAAATAGAATGCAGAACACAGAATTTAGAATATAGAAAACAGAATACTGAATATTGAGTTAAGAATATAGAATTATAACTCAGAATTTAGAATATAGGTTACGGAATGCAAAATATAGTATGTAGAGCATAAAATGAAGAAGACACAATATAGAATACAGAACAGAGAACACAGAACACAGATTTTAGAACATGGAATGCTGAACACAGAATTTAGAATATAGAATACAGAATTATGCATATAGAATTTAGAATATAGAATGCAGAACACAGAATTTAGAATATAGAATACAAATACTGAATATAGAATTTAGAATATAGAATATAGAACACAGAATATAGAATATAGAATAGAAAATATAGAACCCAGAATTTAGAACATGGAATGCAGAACACAGAATTTAGAATATAGAATACAGTATTATGCATATAGAATTTAGAATATAGAATGTAGAACACAGAATTTAGAATATAGAATACAGAAAAATGAATATAGGATTTAGAATATACAATATAGAACACAGAAAATTGAATATAGAATAGAAAATATAGAACCCAGAATTTAGAACATGGAATGCAGAACACAGAATTTAGAATATATAATACAGAATACTGAATATAGAATTTAGAACATAGAATGCATAACACAGAATTTAGAATAGAGAAAACAAAATACTGAATATAGAGTTTAGAACTTATAATTATACCTCAGAATTTAGAATATTGAATACGGAATGTAAAATATAGTATATAGAGCATAAAATGAAGAAGACACAATATAGAATACAGAATAGAGAACACAGAACACAGAATATAGAACATGGAATGCTGAACACAGAATTTAGAATATAGAATACAGAATTATGCATATAGAATTTAGAATATAGAATGTAGAACACAGAATTTTGAATATAGAATACAGAAAAATGAATATAGAATTTAGAACATAGAATGCAGAACACAGAATTTAGAATGTAGAATACAGAATACTGAACATAGAATTTAGATTAAAGAGTGTCGAACACAGTATATAGAATAGAGAATATAGATCCCAGAATTTAGAAAATGGAATGCAGAAAACAGAATTTAGAAAATAGAATACAGAATACTAAATACACAATTTAGAATATAGAACGTAGAACACAGAATAGAGAATATAGAACCCAGAATTTAGAACATGGAATGCAGAACACAGAATTTAGAATATAGAATACAGAATACTGAATACACAATTTAGAATATAGAACATAGAACACAGAATATAAAATAGAGTATATCGAACCGAAAATTTAGAAAATGGAATGCAGAACACTGAATTTACAATATAGAATACAGAATACTGAATATAGAATTTAGAATATAGAATGTAGAACACAGAATATAGAATATAGAAGACGGAATGCAGAATATAGTATACAGAATATACAATGTAGAATGTAGAATTTAGAACATAGAATGCAGGACACAGAATTTAGAATATAGAAAATAGAATACTAAATATATAGTTTAGAATTTAGAATTATAACTCAGAATTTAGAATATAGATTACGGAATGCAAAATATAGTATGTAGAGTATAAAATGAAGAACACACAATATAGAATAGAGAATAGAGAATATAGAACACAGAATTTAGAACATGGAATGCTGAACACAGAATTTAGATTATAGAATAGAGAATTATGAATATAGATTTTAAAATATAGAATGCAGAACACAGAATTTAGAATATAGATTACAGAATAATAAATATAGGATTTAGAACATAGAATGCAGAACACAGAATATAGAATGTAGAACACAGAATACTGAATATAGAATTTAGAGGATAGAATGTCGAACACAGAATATAGAATATAGAATACAGAATACTGAATAAAGAATTTAGAAGTTGGAATGCAGAACACAGAATTTAGAATATAGAATACAGAATACTGAATATAGAACGTAGAACACAGAATATAGAATATAGAACACGGAATGAAGAATATGGTATACAGAATATAGAATATACAACACACAATTTAGAATATGGGAAACAGAATACAGAACCCAGAATTTAGAACATGTAATGCAGAACACAGAATTTAGACTATTGAATACAGAATACTGAATATAGAATTTAGAATATAGAATGTAGAACACAGAATATAGAATATAGTATAGAAAATATAAAATCCAGAATTCAGATCATGGAATGCAAACACACAATTTAGAATATATAAAACAGAATACTGAATATAGAATTTAGAACATAGAATGCAGGACACAGAATTTAGAATATAGAAAATAAAATACTGAATATAGAGTTTAGAATTTAGAATTATAACTCAGAATTTAGAATATAGATTACGGAATGCAAAATATAGTATGTAGAGTATAAAATGAAGAACACAAAATATAGAATAAAGAATAGAGTATACAGAACACCGAATTTTGAAAATGGAATGCTGAACACAGAATTTAGAATATAGAATACAGAATTATGAATATAGAATTTAGAATATAGAATGCAGAACACAGAATTTAGAATATAGAATACTGAACACTGAATACAGAATTTACAATATATATCGTAGAACACAGAATATAGCATATAGAATACGGAATGCAGATACAGAATACAAAATATAGAATGTAAAACATAGAATATAGAATATGGAAAACAGAACACAGAACCCAGAATATTAAACTTGGAATGCAGAACACAGAATTTAGACTATAGAAAACAGAATACTGAATATAGAATTTAGAATAAATAATGTAGAACTCAAAATATAAAATACAGAATAGAAAATATTGAATACAGAATTAAGAACATGAATGCAAACACAGAATTAAGAATAAATAATACAGAATACTGAATTTAGAATTTAGAACATAGAATGAAGAACACAGAATTTAGAATATAGAAAACAAAATACTGAATATAGAGTTTAGAATTTAGAATTATATCTCAGAATTTAGAATATTGAATACGGAATGCAAAATATAGTATATAGAGTATAAAATGAAGAAGAAACAATATAGAATACAGAATAGAGAACAAAAAACACAGAATTTAGAACATGGAATGCTGAACACAGAATTTAGAATATAGAATACAGAAAAATGAATATAAAATTTAGAACATAGAATGCAGAACACAGAATTTCGAATGTAGAATACAGAATACTGAACATAGAATTTAGAATATAGAGTGTCGAACACAGTATACAGAACAGAGAATAGAGAACCCAGAATTTAGAAAATGGAATGCAGAAAACAGAATTTAAAAAATAGAATACAGAATACTGAATAGACAGTTTACAATATTGAACGTAGAACACAGAATATAGAATATAGAATAGAGAATATAGAACCCAAAATTTAGAACATGGAATGCAGAACACAGAATTTAGAATACAGAATACAGAATACTGAATACAGAATTTAGAATATTGAACGTAGAACACAGAATATAGAATATAGAATAGAGAATATAGAACCAGAATTTAGAACATGGAATGCAGAACACAGAATTTAGAATACAGAATACAGAATACTGAATACAGAATTTAGAATATAGAACGTAGAACAAAGAATTTAGCATATAGAATACGGAATGCATATACAGAATACAAAATATTGAATGTACAACATAGAATATAGAATATGGAAAACAGAACACATAACCCAGAATATACAAATTGGAATGCAGAACACAGAATATAGATATAGAAAACAGAATACTGAATATAGAATTTAGAATAAAGAATGTAGAACTCAGAATATAAATTATAGAATAGAAAATATTGAATACAGAATTAAGAAAATTGAATGCAAACACAGAAATTAGAATATATAATACAGAATACTGAATATAGAATTTAGAACATAGAATGCAGAACACAGAATTTATAATATAGAAAACAGAATACTGAATACAGAATTTCGAATATAGAACGTAAACACAGAATATAGAATACAGAACACGGAATGCAGAATATGGTATATAGAATATTGAATATAGAACACAGAATATAGAATATGTAAAACAGAATACAGAAACCGGAATTTACAACATGGAATGCAGAACACAGTATTTAGATTATAGAATACAGAATAATGAATATAGAATTTAGAACATAGAATGCAGAACACAGAATTTAGAATGTAGAATACAGAATACTGAACATAGAATTTAGATTAAAGAGTGTCGAACACAGTATATAGAATAGAGAATATAGATCCCAGAATTTAGAAAATGGAATGCAGAAAACAGAATTTAGAAAATAGAATACAGAATACTAAATACACAATTTAGAATATAGAACGTAGAACACAGAATATAGAATATAGAATAGAGAATATAGAACCCAGAATTTAGAACATGGAATGCAGAACACAGAATTTAGAATACAGAATACAGAATACTTAATACACAATTTAGAATACAGAACGTAGAACACAGAATATAAAATAGAGTATATCGAACCCAGAATTTAGAAAATGGAATGCAGAACACTGAATTTACAATATAGAATACAGAATACTGAATATAGAATTTAGAATATAGAATGTAGAACACAGAATATAGAATATAGAAGACGGAATGCAGAATATAGTATACAGAATATACAATGTAGAATGTAGAATTTAGAACATAGAATGCAGGACACAGAATTTAGAATATAGAAAATAGAATACTAAATATATAGTTTAGAATTTAGAATTATAACTCAGAATTTAGAATATAGATTACGGAATGCAAAATATAGTATGTAGAGTATAAAATGAAGAACACACAATATAGAATAGAGAATACAGAATATAGAACACAGAATTTAGAACATGGAATGCTGAACACAGAATTTAGATTATAGAATAAAGAATTATGAATATAGAATTTAAAATATAGAATGCAGAACACAGAATTTAGAATATAGATTACAGAATAATAAATATAGGATTTAGAACATAGAATGCAGAACACAGAATATAGAATGTAGAACACAGAATACTGAATATAGAATTTAGAGGATAGAATGTCGAACACAGAATATAGAATATAGAATACAGAATACTGAATAAAGAATTTAGAAGTTGGAATGCAGAACACAGAATTTAGAATATAGAATACAGAATACTGAATATAGAACGTAGAATACAGAATATAGAATATAGAACACGGAATGAAGAATATGGTATACAGAATATAGAATATACAACACACAATTTAGAATATGGGAAGCAGAATACAGAACCCAGAATTTAGAACATGCAATGCAGAACACAGAATTTAGATTATAGAATACAGAATACTGAATATAGAATTTAGAATATAGAATGTAGAACACAGAATATAGAATATAGTATAGAAAATATAAAATCCAGAATTTAGATCATGGAAAGCAAACACACAATTTAGAATATATAAAACAGAATACTGAATATAGAATTTAGAACATAGAATGCAGGACACAGAATTTAGAATATAGAAAATAAAATACTGAATATAGAGTTTAGAATTTAGAATTATAACTCAGAATTTAGAATATAGATTACGGAATGCAAAATATAGTATGTAGAGTATAAAATGAAGAACACATAATATAGAATAAAGAATAGAGTATATAGAACACCGAATTTTGAAAATGGAATGCTGAACACAGAATTTAGAATATAGAATACAGAATTATGAATATAGAATTTAGAATATAGAATGCAGAACACAGAATTTAGAATATAGAATACTGAACACTGAATACAGAATTTACAATATATATCGTAGAACACAGAATATAGCATATAGAATACGGAATGCAGATACAGAATACAAAATATAGAATGTAAAACATAGAATATAGAATATGGAAAACAGAACACAGAACCCAGAATATAGAACTTGGAATGCAGAACACTGAATTTAGACTATAGAAAACAGAATACTGAATATAGAATTTAGAATAAATAATGTAGAACTCAAAATATAAAATACAGAATAGAAAATATTGAATACAGAATTAAGAACATGAATGCAAACACAGAATTTAGAATAAATAATACAGAATACTGAATTAAGAATTTAGAACATAGAATGAAGAACACAGAATTTAGAATATATAAAACAAAATACTGAATATAGAGTTTAGAATTTAGAATTATATCTCAGAATTTAGAATATTGAATACGGAATGTAAAATATAGTATATAGAGTATAAAATGAAGAAGACACAATATAGAATACAGAATAGAGAACACAAAACACAGAATTTAGAACATGGAATGCTGAACACAGAATTTAGAATATAGAATACAGAAAAATGAATATAAAATTTAGAACATAGAATGCAGAACACAGAATTTCGAATGTAGAATACAGAATACTGAACATAGAATTTAGAATATAGAGTGTCGAACACAGTATACAGAACAGAGAATAGAGAACCCAGAATTTAGAAAATGGAATGCAGAAAACAGAATTTAAAAAATAGAATACAGAATACTGAATAGACAGTTTACAATATTGAACGTAGAACACAGAATATAGAATATAGAATAGAGAATATAGAACCCAAAATTTAGAACATGGAATGCAGAACACAGAATTTAGAATACAGAATACAGAATACTGAATACAGAATTTAGAATATTGAACGTAGAACACAGAATATAGAATATATAATAGAGAATATAGAACCAGAATTAAGAACATGAAATGCAGAACACAGAATTTAGAATACAGAATACAGAATACTGAATACAGAATTTAGAATATAGAACGTAGAACAAAGAATTTAGCATATAGAATACGGAATGCATATACAGAATACAAAATATTGAATGTACAACATAGAATATAGAATATGGAAAACAGAACACATAACCCAGAATATACAAATTGGAATGCAGAACACAGAATATAGATATAGAAAACAGAATACTGAATATAGAATTTAGAATAAAGAATGTAGAACTCAGAATATAAATTATAGAATAGAAAATATTGAATACAGAATTAAGAACATTGAATGCAAACACAGAAATTAGAATATATAAAACAGAATACTGAATATACAATTTAGAACATAGAATGCAGAACACAGAATTTATAATATAGATAACAGAATACTGAATACAGAATTTCGAATATAGAACGTAAACACAGAATAAAGAATACAGAACACGGAATGCAGAATATGGTATATAGAATATTGAATATAGAACACAGAATATAGAATATGTAAAACAGAATACAGAAACCGGAATTTACAACATGGAATGCAGAACACAGTATTTAGAATATAGAATACAGAATAATGAATATAGAATTTAGAATATAGAATGCAGAACACAGATTTTAGAATCTGGAATACAGAATACTGAATATATAATTTATAATATAGAACGTAGAACACAGAATATAGAATATAGAATAGAGAATATAGAACCCAGAATTTAGAACATGGAATGCAGAACACAGAATTTAGAATACAGAATACAGAATACTGAATACACAATTTAGAATACAGAACGTAGAACACAGAATATAAAATAGAGTATATCGAACCCAGAATTTAGAAAATGGAATGCAGAACACTGAATTTACAATATAGAATAAAGAATACTGAATATAGAATTTAGAATATAGAATGTAGAACACAGAATATAGAATATAGAAGACGGAATGCAGAATATAGTATACAGAATATACAATGTAGAATGTAGAATTTAGAACATAGAATGCAGGACACAGAATTTAGATTATAGAAAATAGAATACTAAATATATAGTTTAGAATTTAGAATTATAACTCAGAATTTAGAATATAGATTACGGAATGCAAAATATAGTATGTAGAGTATAAAATGAAGAACACACAATATAGAATAGAGAATACAGAATATAGAACACAGAATTTAGAACATGGAATGCTGAACACAGAATTTAGATTATAGAATAAAGAATTATGAATATAGAATTTAAAATATAGAATGCAGAACACAGAATTTAGAATATAGATTACAGAATAATAAATATAGGATTTAGAACATAGAATGCAGAACACAGAATATAGAATGTAGAACACAGAATACTGTATATAGAATTTAGAGGATAGAATGTCGAACACAGAATATAGAATATAGAATACAGAATACTGAATAAAGAATTTAGAAGTTGGAATGCAGAACACAGAATTTAGAATATAGAATACAGAATACTGAATATAGAACGTAAAACACAGAATATAGAATATAGAACACGGAATGAAGAATATGGTATACAGAATATAGAATATACAACACACAATTTAGAATATGGGAAGCAGAATACAGAACCTAGAATTTAGAACATGCAATGCACAACACAGAATTTAGACTATAGAATACAGAATACTGAATATAGAATTTAGAATATAGAATGTAGAACACAGAATATAGAATATAGTATAGAAAATATAAAATCCAGAATTTAGATCATGGAAAGCAAACACACAATTTAGAATATATAAAACAGAATACTGAATATAGAATTTAGAACATAGAATGCAGGACACAGAATTTAGAATATAGAAAATAAAATACTGAATATAGAGTTTAGAATTTAGAATTATAACTCAGAATTTAGAATATAGATTACGGAATGCAAAATATAGTATGTAGAGTATAAAATGAAGAACACATAATATAGAATAAAGAATAGAGTATATAGAACACCGAATTTTGAAAATGGAATGCTCAACACAGAATTTAGAATATAGAATACAGAATTATGAATATAGAATTTAGAATATAGAATGCAGAACACAGAATTTAGAATATAGAATACTGAATACTGAATACAGAATTTACAATATATATCGTAGAACACAGAAAATAGCATATAGAATACGGAATGCAGATACAGAATACAAAATATAGAATGTAAAACATAGAATATAGAATATGGAAAACAGAACACAGAACCCAGAATATAGAACTTGGAATGCAGAACACAGAATTTAGACTATAGAAAACAGAATACTGAATATAGAATTTAGAATAAATAATGTAGAACTCAAAATATAAAATACAGAATAGAAAATATTGAATACAGAATTAAGAACATGGAATGCAAACACAGAATTTAGAATAAATAATACAGAATACTGAATTTAGAATTTAGAACATAGAATGAAGAACACAGAATTTAGAATATAGAAAACAAAATACTGAATATAGAGTTTAGAATTTAGAATTATATCTCAGAATTTAGAATATTGAATACGGAATGCAAAATATAGTATATAGAGTATAAAATGAAGAAGAAACAATATAGAATACAGAATAGAGAACACAAAACACAGAATTTAGAACATGGAATGCTGAACACAGAATTTAGAATATAGAATACAGAAAAATGAATATAAAATTTAGAACATAGAATGCAGAACACAGAATTTCGAATGTAGAATACAGAATACTGAACATAGAATTTAGAATATTGAGTGTCGAACACAGTATACAGAACAGAGAATAGAGAACCCAGAATTTAGAAAATGGAATGCAGAAAACAGAATTTAAAAAATAGAATACAGAATACTGAATAGACAGTTTAGAATATTGAACGTAGAACACAGAATATAGAATATAGAATAGAGAATATAGAACCCAAAATTTAGAACATGGAATGCAGAACACAGAATTTAGAATACAGAATACAGAATACTGAATACAGAATTTAGAATATTGAACGTAGAACACAGAATATATAATATAGAATATAGAATATAGAACCAGAATTTAGAACATGGAATGCAGAACACAGAATTTTGAATACAGAATACAGAATACTGAATAAAGAATTTAGAATATAGAATGTAGAACAAAGAATTTAGCATATAGAATACGGAATGCATATACAGAATACAAAATATTGAA
Organism: Vicugna pacos; assembly: GCF_048564905.1. Taxonomy (NCBI): domain Eukaryota; kingdom Metazoa; phylum Chordata; class Mammalia; order Artiodactyla; family Camelidae; genus Vicugna; species Vicugna pacos. The sequence continues at coordinate 604,244 of NW_027328734.1, read as the reverse complement.
TGTAGAACATAGAATATAGAATATGGAAAACAGAACACATAACCCAGAATATACAACTTGGAATGCAGAACACAGAATATAGATATAGAAAACAGAATACTGAATATAGAATTTAGAATAAAGAATGTAGAACTCAGAATATAAATTATAGAATAGAAAATATTGAATACAGAATTAAGAACATTGAATGCAAACACAGAATTTAGAATATATAATACAGAATACTGAATATAGAATTTAGAACATAGAATGCAGAACACAGAATTTATAATATAGAAAACAGAATACTGAATACAGAATTTCGAATATAGAACGTAAACACAGAATATAGAATACAGAACACGGAATGCAGAATATGGTATATAGAATATTGAATATAGAACACAGAATATAGAATATGTAAAACAGAATACAGAAACCGGAATTTACAACATGGAATGCAGAACACAGTATATAGAATATAGAATACAGAATAATGAATATAGAATTTAGAACATAGAATGCAAAACACAGAATTTATAATGTAGAATACAAAATACTGAATATAGAATTTGGAATATAGAATGTCGAACACAGAATATAGAATATAGTATATAATATATAGAAACCAGAATTTAGAACGTGGAATGCAAACACAGAATTTAGAATATATAAAACAGAATACTGAATATAGAGTTAAGAATTTAGAATTATAAATCAGAATTTATTATATAGGTTACGGAATGCAAAATATAGTATTTAGTGTATAAAATGAAGAACACACAATATAGAATATAGAATAGAGAATATAGAACACAGAATTAAGAACATGGAATGCTGAACACAGAATTTAGATTATAGAATAAAGAATTATGAATATAGAATTTAGAATATTGAATGCAGAACACAGAATTTAGAATATTGAATTCAGAATAATAAATATAGGATTTAGAACATAGAATGCAGAACACAGAATTTTGAATGTAGAATACAGAATACTGAATATAGAATTTAGAATATAGAATGTCGAACACAGAATATAGAATATAGAATATAGAATACAGAATACTGAATAAAGAATTTAGAAGATGGAATGCAGAACACAGAATTTAGAATCTAGAATACAGTATACTGAAAATATAATTTATAATATAGAATGTAGAACAAAGAATATATTATATAGAAAAGAGAATATTGAACCCAGAATTTAGAACATGGAATGCAGAACCCAGAATTTAGAATATAGAATACAGAATACTGAATATAGAACGTAGAACACAGAATATAGAATATAGAACACGGAATGAAGAATATGGTATACAGAATATAGAATGTAGAACACAGAATTTATAATATGGGAAACACAATACAGAACCCAGAATTTAGATTATGGAATGCAGAACACAGAATTTCGAATATAGAATACAGAATAATGAATATAGTATTTAGAACATAGAATGCAGAACAAAGAATTTAGACTATAGAAAAGAATACTGAATATAGAATTTAGAATATAGAATGTAGAACACAGAATATAGAATATAGAATACGGTACGCAGATATAGAATAAAAAATATAGAATGTAGAATATAGAATTTAGAATATGGAGACCAGAATACAGAACACAGAATTTAGAACTTGGAATGCATTACACAGAATTCAGATCATAGAATACAGAATACTGAATATAGAATTAAAATAAAGAATGTAGAACACAGAATATAGAATATAGTATAGAAAATATAGAATCCAGAATTTAGAACATACAAGGAAAACACAGAATTTAGAATATATATTACAGAATACTAAATATAGAATTTAGAACATAGACTGCAGAACACAGAATTTACAATATAGGAAACAGAATACTGAATACAGAATTTAGAATATAGAAAGTAAACACAGAATATAGAATATAGAACACGGAATGCAGAATATGGCATACAGAATATTGAATGTAGAACACAGAATATAGAATATGGAAAACAGAATACAGAACCCGGAATTTAGAACATGGAATGCAGAACACAGAATTTAGAATGTAGAATAAAGAATACTGAATATAGAATTTAGAATATAGAATGTCGAACACAGAATATAGAATATAGAATACAGAATACTGAATTAAGAATTTAGAACTTGGAATGCAGAATAGAGAATTTAGAATATAGAAAACAGAATACTGAATATATAATTTATAATATAGAATGTAGAACACAGAATATAGAATAGAGAATAGAGAACCCAGAATTTAGAACATGGAATGCAGAACTCAAAATTTAGAGTATAGAATACAGAATAATGAATACAGAATTTAGAATATAGAATGTAGGACACAGAATATAGAATATGGAAAACAGAGTACAGAAACCAACATTTAGAACATGGAATGCAGAACTCAGAATTTAGAATATAGAATACAGAATACTGAATATATGATTTAGAATATAGAATGTAGAACACAGAATATAGAATATAGAATAGAGAATATAGAACCCAGAATTTAGAACATGGAATGCAGAACACAGAATTTAGAATATAGAATACAGAATACTGAATATAGGATTTAGAATATAGAATGTAGAACACAGAATATAGGATAGAGAATAGAGAATATAGAACCCAGAATTTAGAACATGGAATGCAGAACACAAAATTTAGAATATAGAAAGCAGAATATTGAATACAGAATTTACAATATATAACGTAGAACACAGAATATAGCATATAGAATACGGAATGCAGATACAGAATTCAAAATATAGAATGTAGAACATAGAATATAGAATATGGAAATCAGAACCCAGAACACAGAATATAGAACTTGGAATGTAGAACACAGAATGTAGACTATAGAAAACACAATTCTGAATATAGAATTTAGAATGAAGAATTTAGAACTCAGAATATAAAATATAGAATAGAATATATTGAATACAGAATTAAGAACATGGAATGTAAACACAGATTTAGAATATATAATACAGAATACTGAATATAGAATTTAGAACATAGAATGCAGAACACAGAATTTAGAATAAAGAAAACAAAATACTGAATATAGAGTTTAGAATATAGAATTACACCTCAGAATTTAGAATATTGAATACGGAATGCAAAATATATTATATAGAGTATAAAATGAAGAAGACACAATATAGAATAGAGAACACAGAACACAGGATTTAGAACATGGAATGCTGAACACAGAATTTAGAATATAGAATACAGAATTATGCATATAGAATTTAGAATATAGAAAGCAGAAGACAGAATTTAGAATGTAGAATACAGAACACTGAATATTGAATTTAGAATATAGAATGTCGAACACAAAATATAGAATATAAAATACAGTATACTGATTAAAGTATTTAGAGTTGTAATGCAGAACACAGAATTTAGAATATAGAATAAAGAATACTGAATATATAATTTATAATATATATTGTAGAACACAGAATATAGAATATAGAATAGAGAATATAGAACCCAGAATTTAGAACATGGAATGCAGAACACAGAATTTAGAATATAGAATACAGAATTCTGGATATAGAACGTAGAACACAGAATATAGATTATAGAACACGGAATGAAGAATATGGTATACAGAATTTAGAATGTAGAACACAGAATTTAGAATATGGGAAACAGAATACAGAACCAACAATTTACAACATGGAATGCAGAACATAGAATTTAGACTACAGAATACAGAATACTGAATATAGAATTTAGAATATAGAATGTAGAAAACAGAATATAGAATATACTATAGAAAATATAGAATCCAGAATTTGATCATGGAATGCAAAAACACAATTTAGACTATATAAAACAGAATACTTAATATAGAATTTAGAACATAGAATGCAGGACACAGAATTTAGAATATAGGAAACAGAATACAGAATATAGATTTTAGAATTTAGAATTATATCTCAAATTTAAAATAGTCAATATGCAATGCAAAATATAGAATGTAGAGTATAAAATGAAGAAAACAGAATATAGAATACAGAATAGAGAATATAGAACACAGAATTTAGAACATGGAATTCTGAACACAGGATTTATAGTATAGAATACAGAATTATGCATATAGAATTTAGAATTTAGAATGTACAACACAGAATTTAGATTATAGAATACAAAATAATGAATATAGAATTTAGAATATAGAAAGCAAAACACAGAATATAGAATGTAGAATACAGAAACTTGAACATAGAATTTAGAAAATAGAATGTCGAACACAGAATATAGAATATAGAATACAAAATACTGAATAAAGAATTTAGAACTTGGAATGCAGAACACAGAATTTAGAATATAGTATCCAGAATACTGAATATATATTTTATAAAATAGAATGTAGAACACAGAATATAGTATATAGAGTAGAAAATAGAGAACCCAGAATTTAGAACATGGAACGCAGAACACAGAATTTAGAATATAGAAAAAAAATATTGAACATAGAATTTAGAATATAGAATGTAGAACACAGAATATAGAATATAGAATACGGAATGCAGAATATAGTATACAGAATATAGAATGTAGAACACAGAATATAGAATATGTAAAACAGAATACAGAATCCAAAATTTAGAACATGGAATGCAGAACACAGAATTTAGAATGTAGAATACAGAATACTGAATATAGAATTTAGAATATAGAATGTGGAACACAGAATATAGAATAGAGAATAGCGAATATAGAACACAGAATTCAGAACATGGAATGCAGAACACAGGATTTAGAATATAGAAAACAGAATACTGAATATAGAATTTAAAATATAGAATGTAGAACACAGAATATAGAATATAGAACACTGAATGCAGAATATATTATACAGAATATAGAATGTAGAACACAACATATAGAATATGAAAAAAAGAATACAGAACCCAGAATTTAGAACATGGAATGTAGAACACAGAATTTAGAATATAGAATACAGAATAATGAATATAGTATTTAGAACACAAAATGCAGAACACAGAATTTAGACTATAGAACAGAATACTGAATATAGAATTTAGAATATAGAACGTAGAACACAGAATATAGAATATAGTATATAAAATATAGAAACCAGAATTTAGAACGTGGAATGCAAACACAGAATTTAGTATATATAAAACGGAATACTGAATATAGAATTTAGAACATAGAATGCAGGACACAGAATTTAGAATATAGAAAAGAGAATACTGAATATAGAGTTTAGAATTTAGAATTATAACTCAGGATTAATAATACAGAATACGGAATGCAAAATATAGAATGTAGAGTATAAAATGAAGAAAACACAATATAGAATACAAAATAGAGAAAATAGAACACAGAATTCAGAACATGGAATTCTGAACACATTATTTAGAATATAGAATACAGAATTATGCATATAGAATTAAGAATTTAGAATGTACAACACAGTATTTAGATTATAGAATACAGAATAATGAATATAGAATTTAGAACATAGAATGCAGAACACAGAATATAGAATGTAGAATACAGAAACCTGAACATAGAATTTAGAATATAGAATTTTGAACACAGAATATAGAATATTATATACAAAACACTGAATAAAGAATTTAGAACTTGGAAAGAAGAACACAGAATTTAGAATATATTATACAGAATACTGAATATATATTTTATAAAATAGAATGTAGAACACAGAATATAGAATACAGAATAGAAAATAGAGAAACCAGAATTTAGAACAAGGAATGCAGAGCACAGTTTTTAGAATATACAATACTGAATACTGAATACAGAATTTACAATATATAACGTAGAACACAGAATATACCATATAGAATATGGAATGCAGATACAGAATACAATAATAGAATGTACAACATAGAATATCGAATATGGAAAACAGAACACAGAACCCAGAATACAGAAACAGGAATGCAGAACACAGAATGTAGACTATAGAAAACAGAATACTGAATATAGAATTTAGAATAAAGAATGTAGAACTCAGAATATAAAATATAGAATAGAAAATATTGATTACAGAATTTTGAACATGGAATGCAAACAAAGAATTTAGAATATATAATACAGAATACTGAGTATAGAATTTAGAACATAGAATGCAGAACACAGAATTTAGAATATAGAAAACAAAATACTGAATATAGAGTTTAGAATTTAGAATTATATCTCAGAATTTAGAATATTGAATACGGAATGCAAAATATAGTATATAGAGTATAAAATGAAGAAGACACAATACAGAATACAGAATAGAGAACACAGAACATAGAATTTAGAACATGGAATGCTGAAAACAGAATTTAGAATATAGATTACAGAATTATGCATATAGAATTTAGAATATAGAATGTAGAACACAGAATTTAGAATATAGAATACAGAAAAATGAATATAGAATTTAGAACATAGAATGCAGAACACAGAATTTATAATGTAGAATACAGAATACTGAACATAGAATTTAGAATATAGAGTGTCGAACACAGTATATAGAATAGAGAATAGAGAATATAGAACCCAGAATTTAGAACATGGAATGCAGAAAACAGAATTTAGAAAATAGAATACAGAATACTGAATACACAATTTAGAATATAGAACGTAGAACACAGAATATAGTATATAGAATACGGAATGCAGTTATAGAATACAAAATATAGAATGTAGAACACAGAATATAGAATATGGAAAAAAAAATACAGAATCCAGAATTTAGAACTTGGAATGCAGATCACAGAATGTAGAATATAGAATACAGAATACTGAAGATAGGATTTAGAATATAGAATGTAGAACACAGAATATAGAATATAGAAGACGGAATGCAAAATATAGTATACAGAATATAGAATGTAGAACACAGAATATAGAACATGGAAACCGAATACAGAATCCAAAATTTAGAACATGGAATGCATAACACAGAATTTAGAATATAGAATACAGAATACTGAATAAAGAATTTAGAACTTGGAAAGCAGAACACAGAATTTTGAAAATAGAAAACGGAATACAGAATATATAATTTATAATATAGAATGTACAACACAGAATACAGTATATATAATAGAGAATATAAAACCCATAATTTAGAACATGGAATGCAGAAAACAGAATTTAGAATATAGAATACAGAATACTGAATATGGAATGTAGAACACAGAATATAGAATATAGAACACGGAATGCAGTATATGGAATACAGAATATAGAATTTATAACACAGAATTTAGAATATGGAAAACAGAATACAGAACCAAGAATTTAGAACATGGAATGCAGAACACATAATTTAGAATATAGAATACAGAATACTGAATACAGAAATTAGAATATAGAACGTAGAACACAGAATATAGAATATAGAATACGGAATGCAGATATAGAATACAAAATATAGAATTTAGAACATAGAATATAGAATATGGTAACCAGAATACAGAACACAGAATTTAGAACTTGGAATGCAGAACACAGTATATAGACTATAGAAAACAGAATACTGAATATAGAATTTAGAATAAAGAATGTAGAACAAAGAATATAGAATATAGAATAGAAAATATAGAATCCAGAATTTAGAATATGGAATGCAAACACAGAACTTAGAATATATAATACAGAATACTGAATATTGAATTTAGAACAAAGAATGCAGTACACAGAATTTAGAATATAGAAAACAGAATACTGAATATAGAGTTTAGAATTTAGAATTATATCTCAGAATTTAGAATATAGTATACGGAATGCTAAATATAGAATGTAGAGAATAAAATAAAAAAACACAATATAGAATACAGAATAGAGATTATAGAACACAGAATTTAGAACATGGAGTACTGAACACAGGATTTACAATATAGAATACAGAATTATGCATATAGAATTTAGAATTTAGAATGTACAACACAGAATTTAGATTATAGAATACAGAATAATGAATAGAGAATTTAGAACATAGAATACAGAACACAGAATTTAGAATGTACAATACAGAATACTGAATATAAAATTTAGAATATAGAAAGTTGAACACAGAATACAGAATATAGAATAGAGTATATAGAACCAAGAATTTAGAACATGGAATGCAGAACACAGAATATATAATGTACAATACAGAATAATGAATATAGTATTAAGAATATAGAATGTTGAACACAGAGTATATAATATTGAATAGAGAATTTAGAACCCAGAATATAGAACATGGAATGCAGAACACAGAATTTAGAATATCGAATACAGAATACTGAATATAGAATTTAGAACATAGAACGTAGAACACAGAATATAGAATAGAGAACACGGAATGCAGAATACATTATACAGAATGTAGAATGTAGAACACAGAATATAGAATATGGAAAACAGAATACAGAACCAAGAATTTAGAAAAAGGAATGCAGAACACAGAATTTAGAATATAGAATACAGAATACTGAATATAGAATTTAGATCATAGAACGCAGAACAGAGAAATTAGACTATAGAATACAGAATACTGAAAATAGAATTAAGAATATAGAATGTCGAACACAGATTTTAGAATATAGAATACAGAATACTGAATAAATAATTTAGAAATTGGAATTCAGAACCCAGTATTTAGAATATAGAATACAGAATACTGAATATAGAACGTAGAACACAGAATATAGAATATAGAACACGGAATGAAGAATATGGTATACAGAATATAGAATGTAGAACACAGAATTTAGAATATGGGATACAGAATACAGAACCCAGAATTTAGAACATGGAATGCAGAACACAGAATTTAGACTATAGAATACAGAATACTGAATATAGAATTTAGAATATAGAATGGAGAACACAGAATATAGAATATAGTATAGAAAATATAGAATCCAGAATTTAGATCATGGAATGCAAACACACAATTTAGAATATATAAAACAGACTACTGAATAAAGAATTTAGAACATAGAATGCAGGAGACAGAATTTAGAATATATAAAATAGAATAGTGAATATAGAGTTTAGAATTTAGAATTATAACTCAGAATTTAGAATATAGATTACAGAATGCAAAATATAGTATGTAGAGTATAACATGAAGAACACACAATATAGAATATAGAATAGAAAATATAGAACACAGAAATTAGAACATGGAATGCAGAACACAGAATTTAGAATATAGAATACAGAATACTGAATATATAATTTATATTATAGAATGTAGTACACAGAATATAGAATATAGAATAGAGAATATAGAACCCAGAATTTAGAACATGGAATGCAGCACACAGAATTTAGAATATAGAATATAGAATACTGAATACAAAATTTAGAATATAGAACGTAGAACACAGAATATAGAATATAGAATAAGGAATGCAGATATAGAATACTAAATATAGAATTTAAAACACAGAATATAGAATATGGAAAACAGAAAACAGAACCCAGAATTTAGAACTTAGAATGCAGAACACAGAATGTGGAATATAGAATACAAAATACTGAATATAGAATTTAGAATATAGAATGTAGAACACAGAATATAGAATATAAAATAGAGGATATAGAACCCAGAATTTAGAACATAGAAAGCAGAACACAGAATTTAGAATGTAGAATACAGAATACTGAATATAGAATTTAGAATATTGAATGTCGAACACAGAATATAGAATATAGAATACAGAATACTGATTAAAGAATTTAGAGTTGTAATGCAGAACACAGATTTTAGAATATAGAAAAAAGAATCCTGAATATATAATTTATAATATAGAATGTAGAACACAGAATATAGAATATAGAATAGAAAATATAGAACCCAGAATTTAGAACATGGAATGCAGAACACAGAATTTAGAATATAGAATACAGAATACTGGATATAGAACGTAGAACACAGAATATAGAATATAGAACACGGAATGAAGAATATGGTATACAGAATATAGAATGTAGAAAACAGAATTTGGAATATGGGAAACAGAATACAGAACCAAGAATTTACAACATTTAATGCAGAACATAGAATTTAGACTATAGAATACAGAATACTGAATATAGAATTTAGAATATAGAATGTAGAAAACAGAATATAGAATATACTATAGAAAATATAGAATCCAGAATTTAGATCATGGAATGCAAAAACACAATTTAGACTATATAAAACAGAATACTTAATATAGAATTGAGAACATAGAATGCAGGAAACAGAATTTAGAATATAGAAAATAGAATACTGATTACAGAATTTACAATATATAGCGTAGAACACAGAATATACCATATAGAATATGGAATGCAGATACAGAATACAAAATATAGAATGTAGAACATAGAATATAGAATATGGAAAACAGAACACAGAACCCAGAATACAGAAATTGGAATGCAGAACACAGAATTTAGACTATAGAAAACAGAATACTGAATATAGAATTTAGAATAAAGAATGTAGAACTCAGAATATAAAATATAGAATAGAAAATATTGATTACAGAATTTTGAAGATGGAATGCAAACAAAGAATTTAGAATATATAATTCAGAATACTGAGTATAGAATTTAGAACATAGAAAGCAGAACCCAGAATTTAGAATATAGAAAACAAAATACTGAATACAGAATTTAGAATATAGAACGTAGAACACAGAATATAGAATATAGAACACGGAATGCAGAATATGGTATACAAAATATTGAATGTAGAACACAGAATATAGACTATGGAAAACAGAATACAGAACACGGAATTTAGAACATGGAATGAAGAACACAGAATTTAGAATATATAATACAGAATAATAAACATAGAATTTAGAACATAGAATGCAGAACACAGAATTTAGAATGTAGAATACAGAATACTGAACATAGAATTTAGAATATAGTATTTAGAACTCAGAATATAGAATAGAGAATAGAGAACCCAGAATTTAGAACATGGAATGCAGAACTCCGAATTTAGAATTTAGAATACAGAATACTGAATACAGAATTTAGAATATAGAATGTAGGACACAGAATATAGAATATGGAAAACACAATACAGAATCCAAAATTTAGAACATGGAATGAAGAACACAGAATTTAGAATATAGAATACAGAATACTGAATATAGAATTTAGAATATAGAATGTGGAACACAGAATAGAGAATAGAGAATAGAGAATAGAGAACACAGAATCCAGAACATGGAATGCAGAACACAGAATTTAGAATATAGAAAAGAGTATACTGAATATAGAATTTAGAATATAGAATGTAGAACACAGAATATAGAATATAGAAAACGGAATGTAGAATAAATTATACAGAATATAGAATTTAGAACACAAAATATAGAATATGAAAAACAGAATTCAGAACCCAGAATTTAGAACATGGAATGCAGAACACAGAAGTTAGACTATAGAATACAGAATACTGAATATAGAATTTAGAATATAGAATGTAGAACACAGAATATAGAATATAGAATAGAAAATATAGTATCCAGAAATTAGAACATGGAATGCAAACACAGAATTTAGAATATATAATACAGAATACTGAATATTGAATTTAGAACATAGAATGCAGAACACAGAATTTAGAATATAGAAAACAGAATACAAAATATAGAGTTTAGAATTTAGAATTATATCTCAAATTTAGAATATACAATACGGAATGCAAAATATAGAATGTAGAGTATAAAATGAAGAAAACACCATATAGAATACAGAATAGAGAATATAGAACACAGAATTTAGAACATGGAATTCTGAACACAGGATTTAGAATATAGAATAGAGAATTATGTATATAGAATTTAGAATTTAGAATGTACAACACAAAATTTAGATTATAGAATACAAACTAAAGAATATAGAATTTAGAACATAGAAAGCAAAACACAGAATATACAATGTAGAATACAGAAACCTGAACATAGAATTTAGAATATAGAATGTCAAACACAGAATATAGAATATAAAATACAAAATACTGAATAAAGAATTTAGAACTTGGAATGCAGAACACAGAAATTAGAATATAGTATTCAGAATACTGAATATATATTTTATAAAATAGAATGTAGAACACAGAATATAGAATATAGAGTAGAAAATAGAGAACCCAGAATTTAGAACATGGAAATCAGAACACAGAATTTAGAATATAGAAAAAAAATACTGAACATAGAATTTAGAATATAGAATGTAGAACACAGAATATAGAATATAGAATACGGAATGCAGAATATAGTATACAAAATACAGAAGGTAGAACACAGAATATAGAATATGAAAAACAGAATACAGAATCCAAAATTTAGAAAATGGAATGCAGAACACAGAATTTAGAATGTAGAATACAGAATACTGAATATAGAATTTAGAATATAGAATGTGGAACACAGAATATAGAATAGAAAATAGAGAATATAGAACACAGTATTTAGAACATGGAATGCAGAACACAGGATTTAGAATATAGAAAACAGAATACTGAATATAGAATTTAGAATATAGAATGTAGAACACAGAATATAAAATATAGAACACGGAATGCAGAATATACTATACAGAATATAGAATGTAGAACACAACATATAGAATATGAAAAACAGAATACAGAACCCAGAATTTAGAACATGGAATGCAGAACACAGAATTTAGAATATAGAATACAGAATAATGAATATAGTATTTAGAACATAGAATGCAGAACACAGAATATAGAATATACAATAGAGGATATAGAACCCAGAATTTAGAACATAGAAAGCAGAACACAGAATGTGGAATATAGAATACAAAATACTTAATATAGAATTTAGAATATACAATGTAGAACACAGAATATAGAATATACAATAGAGGATATAGAACCAGAATTTAGAACATAGAAAGCAGAACACAGAATTTAGAATGTAGAATACAGACTACTGAATACAGAATTTAGAATATAGAATGTAGAACACAGAATATAGAATATAGAATACAGAATACTGATTAAAGAATTTAGAGTTGTAATGCAGAACACAGAATTTAGAATATAGAATAAAGAATCCTGAATATACAATTTATAATATAGAATGTAGAACACAGAATATAGAATATAGAATAGAAAATATAGAACCCAGAATTTAGAACATGGAATGCAGAACAAAGAATTTAGTATATAGAATACAGAATACTGGATATAGAACGTAGAACACAGAATATAGAATATAGAACACGGAATGAAGAATATGGTATACAGATTATAGAATGTAGAAAACAGAATTTAGAATATGGGAAACAGAATACAGAACCAAGAATTTACAACATGGAATGCAGAACATAGAATTTAGACTATAGAATACAGAATACTGAATATAGAATTTAGAATATAGAATGTAGAAAACAGAATATAGAATATACTATAGAAAATATAGAATCCAGAATTTAGATCATGGAATGCAAAAATACAATTTAGACTATATAAAACAGAATAATTAATATAGAATTTAGAACATAGAATGCAGGACACAGAATTTAGAAAATAGAAAATAGAATACTGAATACAGAATTTACAATATATAACGTAGAACACAGAATATACCATATAGAATATGGAATGCAGATACAGAATACAAAATATAGAATGTAGAACATAGAATATAGAATATGGAAAACAGAACACAGAACACAGAATACAGAAATTGGAATGCAGAACACAGAATTTAGAGTATAGAAAACAGAATACTGAATATAGAATTTAGAATAAAGAATGTAGAACTCAGAATATAAAATATAGAATAGAAAATATTGATTACAGAATTTTGAACATGGAATGCAAAAAAAGAATTTAGAATATATAATACAGAATACTGAGTATAGAATTTAGAACATAGAATGCAGAACACAGAATTTAGAATATAGAAAACAAAATACTGAATACAGAATTTAGAATATAGAACGTAGAACACAGAATATAGAAAATAGAACACGGAACGCAGAATATGGTATTCAAAATATTGAATGTAGAACACAGAATATAGACTATGGAAAACAGAATTCAGAACACGGAATTTAGAACATGGAATGAAGAACACAGAATTTAGAATATAGAATACAGAATAATAAACATAGAATTTAGAACATAGAATGCAGAACACAGAATTTAGAATGTATAATACAGAATACTGAATATAGAATTTAGAATATAGAATTTAGAACTCAGAATATAGAATAGAGAATAGAGAACCCAGAATTTAGAACATGGAATGCAGAACTCCGAATTTAGAATATAGAATACAGAATACTGAATACAGAATTTAGAATATAGAATGTAGGACACGGAATATAGAATATGGAAAACAGAATACAGAATCCAAAATTTAGAACATGGAATGAAGAACACAGAATTTAGAATGTAGAATACAGAATACTGAATATAGAATTTAGAATATAGAATGTGGAACACAGAATATAGAATAGAGAATAGAGAATATAGAACACAGAATTTAGAACATGGAATGCAGAACACAGGATTTAGAATATAGAAAACAGTATACTGAATATAGAATTTAGAATATGGAATGTAGCACACAGAATATAGAATATAGAACACGGAATGTAGAATATATTATACAGAATATAGAATTTAGAACACAAAATATAGAATATGAAAAACAGAATACAGAACCCAGAATTTAGAACATGGAATGCAGAACACAGAATTTAGACTATAGAATACAGAATACTGAATATAGAATTTAGAATATAGAATGTAGAACACAGAATATAGAATATAGAAAACAGAATACAGAATATAGAGTTTAGAATTTAGAATTATATCTCAAATTTAGAATATACAATACGGAATGCAAAATATAGAATGTAGAGTATAAAATGAAGAAAACACCATATAGAATACAGAATAGAGAATATAGAACACAGAATTTAGAACATGGAATTTTGAACACAGGATTTAGAATATAGAATAGAGAATTATGCATATAGAATTTAGAATTTTGTATGTACAACACAGAATTAAGATTATAGAATACAAAATAATGAATATAGAATTTAGAACATAGAAAGCAAAACACAGAATATAGAATGTAGAATACAGAAACCTGAACATAGAATTTAGAATATAGAATGTCGAACACAGAATATAGAATATAAAATACAAAATACTAAATAAAGAATTTAGAATTTGGAATGTAGAACACAGAATTTAGAATATAGTATCCAGAATACTGAATATATATTTTATAAAATAGAATGTAGAACACAGAATATAGAATATAGAGTAGAAAATAGAGAACCCAGAATTTAGAACATGGAAATCAGAACACAGAATTTAGAATATAGAAAAAAAAAACTGAACATAGAATTTAGAATATAGAATGTAGAAAACAGAATATAGAATATAGAATACGGAATGCAGAATATAGTATACAAAATATAGAATGTAGAACACAGAATATAGAATATGTAAAACAGAATACAGAATCCAAAATTTAGAACATGGAATGCAGAACACAGTATTTAGAATGTAGAATACAGAATACTGAATATAGAATTTAGAATATAGAATGTGGAACACAGAATATAGAATAGAGAATAGAGAATATAGAACACAGAATTTAGAACATGGAATGCAGAACACAGGATTTAGAATATAGAAAACAGAATACTGAATATATAATTTAGAATATAGAATGTAGAACACAGAATATAGAATATAGAACACGGAATGCAGAATATACTATACAGAATATAGAATGTAGAACACAACTTATAGAATATGAAAAACAGAAAACAGAACCCAGAATTTAGAACATGGAATGCAGAACACAGAATTTAGAATATAGAATACAGAATAATGAATATAGTATTTAGAACATAGAATGCAGAACACAGAATTTAGACTATAGAACAGAATACTCAATATAGAATTTAGAATATAGAATGTAGAACACAGAATATACAATATAGTATATAAAATATAGAAACCAGTATTTAGAACGTGGAATGCAAACACAGAATTTAGTATATAAAAAATGGAATACTGAATATAGAATTTAGAGCATAGAATGCAGAACACAGAATTTAGAATATAGAAAACAGAATACTGAATATAGAGTTAAGAATTTAGAATTATAATTCAGAATTTAGAGTATAGCTTACGGAATGCAAAATATAGAATGTAGAGTATTAAATGAAGAACACACAATATAGAATATAGAATAGAGAATATAGAACACAGAATTTAGAACATGGAATGCTGAACACAGAATTTAGATTATAGAATAAATAATTATGAATATAGAATTTAGAATACAGAATGCAGAACACAGAATTTAGAATATAGAATACAGAATAATAAATATAGGATTTAGAACATAAAATGCAGAACACAGAATATAGAATGTAGAATAAAGTATACTGAATATAGAATTTAGAATAAAGAATGCCGAACACAGAATATAGATTATAGAATACAGAATACTGAATAAAGAATTTAGAAGTTGGAATGCAGAACACAGAATTTAGAATCTAGAATACAGAATACTGAATATATAATTTATAATATAGAATGTAGAACAAAGAATATAGTATATAGAATAGAGAATATAGAACCCAGAATTTAGAACATGGAATGCAGAACCCAGAATTTAGAATATAGAATACAGAATACTGAATATAGAACGTAGAACACAGAATATAGAATATAGAACACGGAATGAAGAATATGTTATACAGAATATAGAATGTAGAACACATAATTTAGAATATGGGAAACAGAATACAGAACCCAGAATTTAGAACATGGAATGCAGAACACAGAATTTAGACTATAGAATACAGAATACTGAATATAGGATTTAGAATATAGAATGTAGAACACAGAATATAGAATATATTATAGAAAATATAGAATCCAGAATTTAGATCATGGAATGCAAACACACAATTAAGAATATATAAAACAGAATACTGAATATAGAAATTAGAACATAGAATGCAGGACACAGAATTTAGAATATAGAAAAGAGAATACTGAATATAGAGTTTAGAATTTAGAATTATAACTCAGGATTTAGAATATAGAATACGGAATGCAAAATATAGAATGTAGAGTATAAAATGAAGAAAACACAATATAGAATACAGAATAGAGAATATAGAACACAGAGTTTAGAACATGGAATTCTGAACACATTATTTAGAATATAGAATACAGAATACTGAATACAGAATTTACACTATATAACGTAGAACACAGAATATAGCATATAGAATACGGAATGCAGATACAGAATACAAAATATAGAATGTAGAACATAGAATATAGAACATGGAAAACAGAACACAGAACCCAGAATATAGAAATTGGAATGCAGAACACAGAATTTAGACAATAGAAAACAGAATACTGAATATAGAATTTAGAATAAAGAATGTAGAACTCAGAATATAAAATATAGAATAGAAAATATTGAATACAGAATTAAGAACATGGAATGCAAACACAGAATTTAGAATATATAATACAGAATACTGAATATAGAATTTAGAACATAGAATGCAGAACACAGAATTTAGAATACAGAAAACAAAATACTGAATATAGAGTTTAGAATTTAGAATTATATCTCAGAATTTAGAATATTGAATACGGAATGCAAAATATAGTATTTAGAGTATAAAATGAAGAAGACACAATATAGAATACAGAATAGAGAACACAGAACACAGAATTTAGAACATGGAATCCTGAACACAGGATATATAATACAGAATACAGAATTATGAATATAGAATTTAGAAGATAGAATGCAGAACACAGAATTTAGAATATAGAATACAGAATTATGAATATAGAATTTAGAACATAGAATGCAGAACACAGAATTTAGACTGTAGAATACAGAATACTGAATATAGAATTTAGAATATAGAAAGTCGAACACAGAATAAAGAATATTGAATAGAGAATATAGAACCGAGAATATAGAACATGGAATGCAGAACACAGAATTTAGAATATAGAATACACAATAATGAATATATAATTTAGAAAATAGAATGTAGAACACAGAATATAAAATATAGCATAGAGAATATAGAACACAGAATTTAGAAAACTGAATGCAGAACACAGAAATTAGAGTATAGAATACAGAATACTGAATATAGAATTTAGAATACAGAATGTAGAACACAGAATTTAGAATATAGAATTGAAAATATAGAATCCAGAATTCAGAACATGGAATGCAAACACAGAATTTAGAATACATAATACAGAATACTGAATATAGAATTTAGAACATAGATTGCAGAACACAGAATTTAGAATACAGAATATAGAATACTGAAAATAGAATATTGAACATTGAATGCCGAACACGGAATTCAGAATATAGAAAAGAGAACACTGAATATAGAGATAAGAATTTAGAATTATAACACAGAATTTAGAATATAGAATTCGGAATGCAAAATATATTATATAGAGTATAAAATGAAGAACACACAAAATAAAATATAGAATAGAGAATATAGAACACAGAATTTAGAACATGGAATGCTGAAAACAGTATTAAGAATATAGAATACAGAATTATTAATATAGAATTTAGAATATAGTTCGTAGAAAACAGAATATAGAATACAGAATACAGGAAAATGAATATAGAAAATAGAACTTAGAATGCAGAACACAGAATTTAGAATATAGAATACAGAATACTGTATATATAATTTATAGTATAGAATGTAGTACACAGAATATAGAATATAGAATAGAGAATATAGAACCCAGAATTTAGATCATGGAATGCAGCACACAGAATTAAGAATATAGAATATTGAATACTGAATACAAAATTTAGAATATAGAACGTAGAACACAGAATATAGAATATAGAATAAGGAATGCAGATATAGAATACAAATTATAGAATTTAGAACACAGAATGTAGAATATGGAAAACAGAATACAAAACCCAGAATTTAGAATTTAGAATGCAGAACACGGAATGTGGAATATAGAATACAAAATACTGAATATAGAATTTAGAATATAGAATGTAGAACACAGAATATAGAATATAAAATAGAGGATATAGAACCAAGAATTTAGAACATAGAAAGCAGAACACAGAATTTAGAATGTAGAATACAGAATACTGAATATAGAATTTAGAATATAGAATCTCGAACACAGAATATAGAATATAGAATAGAGAATACTGATTAAAGTATTTAGAGTTGTAATGCAGAACACAGAATTTAGAATATAGAATAAAGAATACTGAATATATAATTTATAATATAGAATGTAGAACACAGAATATAGAATAGAGAATAGAGCATAGAGAACCCAGAATTTAGAACATGGAATGCAAAAAACAGAATTTAGAATACAGAATACAGAATACTGAATACAGAATTTAGAATATAGAACGTAGAACACAGAATATAGAATATAGAATAGAGAATATAGAAAGAGAATTTAGAACATGGAATGCCGCACACAGAATTTAGAATATAGAATATAGAATACTGAATACAGAATTTAGAATATAGAACGTAGAACACAGAATATAGAATATAGAATGAGGAATGCAGATATAGAATACAAAATATAAAATGTAGAACACAGGATATAGAATATGGAAAAAAGAATACAGAACCCAGAATTTAGAACTTGGAATGCAGAACACAGAATGTAGAATATAGAATACAAAATACTGAATATAGAATTTAGAATATAGAATGTCGAACACAGAATATAGAATGTAGAATAGAGGATATAGAACCCAGAATTTAGAACATAGAATGCAGAACACAGAATTTAGAATGTAGAATATAGAATACTGAATATAGAATTTAGAATATAGAATGTCGAACACAGAATATAGAATATAATATATAGAATACTGATTAAAGTAATTAGACTTGGAATTCAGAACACAGAATATAGAATATAGAATACAGAATTCAGAATATATAATTTATAATATAGAATATAGAACACACAATATGGAATAGGTAATATAGAATCCAGAATTTAGAAGATGGAATGCAGAACACAGAATTTAGAATATAGAATACAGAATACTAATGTATAGAAGGTAGAACACAGAATATAGAATATAGAACACGGAATGAAGAATATGGTATACAGAATACAGAATGTAGAACACAGAAATTAGAATATGGGAAACAGAATACAGAACCCAGAATTTAGAACATGGTACGCAGAACACAGAATTTAGACTATAGAATACAGAATACTGAATATAGAATTTAGAATATAGAATGTAGAACACAGAATATAGAATATAGAATAGAGTATATAGAACCCAGAATTTAGAACATGGAATGCAGCACACAGAATTTAGAATATAGAATATAGAATACTGAATACAAAATTTAGAATTTAGAACGTAGAACACAGAATATAGAATATAGAATAAGGAATGCAGATATGGAATACAAATTATAGAATTTAGAAAACTGAATATAGAATATGGAAAACAGAATACAGAACCCAGAATTTTGAACTTGGAATGCAGAACACAGAATGTAGAATATAGAATACAAAATACTGAATATAGAATTTAGAATATAGAATTTCGAACACAGAATATAGAATATAGAATAGAGGATATAGAACCCAGAATTTAGAACTTAGAATGCAGAACACAGAATTTAGAATGTAGAATATAGAATACTGAATATAGAATTTAGAATATAGAATGTCGAACACAGAATATAGAATATAAAATACAGAATACTGATTAAAGTATTTAGACTTGGAATTCAGAACACAGAATATAGAATATAGAATACAGAATTCTGAATATATAATTTATAATATAGAATATAGAACACACAATATAGAATAGAGAATATAGAACTCAGAATTTAGAACATGGAACGCAGAACCCAGAATTTAGAATATAGAATACAGAATACTGAATATAGAACGTAGAACACAGAATATAGAATATAGAACACGGAATGAAGAATATGGTATACAGAATATAGAATGTAGAACACAGAATATAGAATATACAATAGAGGATATAGAACCCAGAATTTAGAACATAGAAAGCAGAAAACAGTATTTAGAATATAGAATACAGAATACTGAATATAGAATTTAGAATATAGAATGTCGAACACAGAATATAGAATATAGAATAGAGAATACTGATTAAAGTATTTAGAGTTGTAATGCAGAACACAGAATTTAGAATATAGAATAAAGAATACTGAATATATAATTTATAATATATAATGTAGAACACAGAATATAGAATAGAGTATAGAGCATAGAGAACCCAGAATTTAGAACATGGAATGCAGAACATAGAACTTAGAATACAGAATACAGAATACTGGATACAGAATTTAGAATATAGAACGTAGAACACAGAATATAGAATATAGAATAGAGAATATAGAAAGAGAATTTTGAACATGGAATGCAGCACACAGAATTTAGAATATAGAATATAGAATACTGAATACAGAATTTAGAATATAGAACGTAGAACACAGAATATAGAATATAGAATAAGGAATGCAGATATAGAATACAAAATATAAAATGTAGAACACAGGATATAGAATATGGAAAAAAGAATACAGAACCCAGAATTTAGAACTTGGAATGCAGAACACAGAATGTAGAATATAGAATACAAAATACTGAATATAGAATTTAGAATATAGAATGTCGATCACAGAATATAGAATATAGAATAGAGGATATAGAACCAGAATTTAGAACATAGAATGCAGAACACAGAATTTAGAATGTAGAATATAAAATACTGAATATAGAATTTAGAATATAGAATGTCGAACACAGAATATAGAATATAAAATACAGAATACTGATTAAAGTATATAGATTTGGAATTCAGAACACAGAATATAGAATATAGAATACAGAATTCTGAATATATAATTTATTATATAGAATATATAACACACAATATAGAATAGAGAATATAGAACCCAGAATTTAGAACATGGAATGCAGAACACAGAATTTAGAATATAGTATACAGATTACTGAATACAGAATTTCAATATAGAATGTAGAACACAGAATATAGAATATAGAATAAGGAATGCAGATATAGAATACAAAATATATAATGTAGAACATAAAATATAGAATTTGGAAACCAGAATACAGAACACAGAATTTAGAACTTGGAATGCAGAACACAGAATTCAGATTATAGGATACAGAATACTGAATATAGAATTTAGAATAAAGAATGTAGAACACAGAATATAGAATAGAGAATATAGAACCCGGAATTTAGAACATGGAATGCAGAACACAGAATTTAGAATATAGAAAAAAGAATACTGAATATAGAGTTTAGAATTTAGAATTATAACTCAGAATATAGAATATAGATTACGGAATGCAAAATATAGTATGTAGAGTATAAAATGAAGAAAACACAATATAGAATATAGAATAGAGAATATAGAACACAGAATTTTGAAGATGGAATGCTGAACACAGGATATACAATACAGAATACAGAATTATGAATATAGAATTTAGAAGATAGAATGCAGAACACAGAATTTAGTATATAGAATAGAGAATAATGAATATAGAATTTAGAACATAGAATGCAGAACACAGAATTTAGACTGTAGAATACAGAATACTGAATATAGAATTTAGAATATAGAAAGTCGAACACAGAATATAGAATATTGAATAGAGAATATAGAACCGAGAATATAGAACGTGGAATGCAGAACACAGAATTTAGAACATAGAATACAGAACACTGAATATATAATTTATAGTATAGAATGTAGTACACAGAGTATAGAATATAGAATAGAGAATATAGAACACAGAATTTAGAACATGGAATGCAGCACACAGAATTTAGATTATAGAATATAGAATACTGAAAACAAAATTTAGAATATAGAACGTAGAACACAAAATATAGTATATAGAATAAGGAATGCAGATATAGAATACAAAATATAGAATTTAGAACACAGAATATAGAATATGGAAAACAGAATACCGAACCCAGAATTTAGAACTTAGAATGCAGAACACAGAATGTGGAATATAGAATACAAAATACTGAATATAGAATTTAGAATATAGAATGTAGAACACAGAATATAGAATATACAATAGAGGATATAGAACCCAGAATTTAGAACATAGAATGCAGAACACAGGACTTAGAATATAGAATACAGAATACTGAATATAGAATTTAGAATATAGAATGTCGAACACAGAATATAGAATATAGAATACAGAATACTGATTAAAGTATTTAGAGTTGTAATGCAGAACACAGAATTTAGAATATAGAATAAAGAATACTGAATATATAATTTATAATATATAATGTAGAACACAGAATATAGAATAGAGTATAGAGCATAGAGAACCCAGAATTTAGAACATGGAATGCAGAACATAGAATTTAGAATACAGAATACAGAATACTGGATACAGAATTTAGAATATAGAACGCAGAACACAGAATATAGAATATAGAATAGAGAATATAGAAAGAGAGTTTAGAACATGGAATGCAGCACACAGAATTTAGAATATAGAATAAAGAATACTGAATACAGAATTTAGAATATAGAACGTAGAACACAGAATATAGAATATAGAATAAGGAATGCAGATATAGAATACAAAATATAAAATGTAGAACACAGGATATAGAATATGGAAAAAAGAATACAGAACCCAGAATTTAGAACTTGGAATGCAGAACACAGAATGTAGAATATAGAATACAAAATACTGAATATAGAATTTAGAATATAGAATGTCGATCACAGAATATAGAATATAGAATAGAGGATATAGAACCAGAATTTAGAACATAGAATGCAGAACACAGAATTTAGAATGTAGAATATAAAATACTGAATATAGAATTTAGAATATAGAATGTCGAACACAGAATATAGAATATAAAATACAGAATACTGCTTAAGGTATTTAGATTTGGAATTCAGAACACAGAATATAGAATATATAATACAGAATTCTGAATATATAATTTATAATATAGAATATAGAACACACAATATAGAATAGAGAATATAGAACCCAGAATTTAGAACATGGAATGCAGAACACAGAATTTAGAATATAGTATACAGATTACTGAATACAGAATTTGAATATAGAATGTAGAACACAGAATATAGAATATAGAATAAGGAATGCAGATATAGAATACAAAATATAGAATGTAGAACATAAAATATAGAATTTGGAAACCAGAATACAGAACACAGAATTTAGAACTTGGAATGCAGAACACAGAATTCAGATTATAGGATACAGAATACTGAATATAGAATTTAGAATAAAGAATGTAGAACACAGAATATAGAATAGAAAATATAGAACCCGGAATTTAGAACATGGAATGCAGAACACAGAATTTAGAATATAGAATACAGAATACTGGATATAGAACGTAGAACACAGAATATAGAATAAAGAACACGGAATGAAGAATATGGTATACAGAATATAGAATGTAGAACACAGAATTTAGAATATGGGAAACAGTATACAGAACCAAGAATTTACAACATGGAATGCAGAACATAGAATTTAGATTATAGAATACAGAGCACTGAATATAGAATATAGAATATAGAATGTAGAAAACAGAATATAGAATATACTATAGAAAATATAGAATCCAGAATTTAGATCATGGAATGCAAATACACAATTTAGACTATATATAACAAAATACTTAATATAGAATTTAGAACATAGAATGCAGGACACAGAATTTAGAATATAGAAAATAGAATACTGAATACAGAATTTACATTATATAACGTTGAACACAGAATATACCATATAGAATATGGAATGCAGATACAGAAAACAAAATATAGAATGTAGAACATAGAATATAGAATATGGAAAGCAGAACACAGAACCCAGAATACAGAAATTGGAATGCAGAACACAGAATTTAGATTATAGAAAACAGAATACTGAATATAGAATTTAGAATAAAGAATGTAGAACTCAGAATATAAAATATAGAATAGAAAATATTGATTACAGAATTTTGAACATGGAATGAAAACAAAGAATTTTGATTATATAATACAGAATACTGAGTATAGAATTTAGAACATAGAATGCAGAACACAGAATTTAGATTATAGAAAACAAAATACTGAATACAGAATTTAGAATATAGAATGTAGAACACAGAATATAGAATATAGATCACGGAATGCAGAATATGGTATACAAAACATTGAATGTAGAACACAGAATATAGAATATGGAAAACAGAATACAGAACACGGAATTTAGAACATGGAATGAAGAACACAGAATTTATAATATAGAATACAGAATAATAAACATAGAATATAGAACATAGAATGCAGAACACAGAATTTAGACTATAGAATAAAGAATACTGAATATAGTATTTAGAATATAGAATGTAGAACACAGAATATAGAATATATTATAGAAAATATAGAATCCAGAATTTAGATCATGGAATGCAAAAACACAATTTAGAATATATAAAACAGAATACTGAATATAGAATTTAGAACATAGAATGCAGGACACAGAATTAAGAATATAGAAAAGAGAATACTGAATATAGAGTTTAGAATTTAGAATTATATCTCAGGATTTAGAATATAGAATACGGAATACAAAATATAGAATGTAGAGTATAAAATGAAGAAACCACAATATAGAATACAGAATAGAGAATATAGAACACAGAATTTAGAACATGGAATTCTGAACACATTATTTAGAATATAGAATACAGAATTATGCATATAGAATTAAGAATTTAGAATGTACAACACAGAATTTAGATTATAGAATACAAAATAATGAATATAGAATTAAGAACATAGAATGCAGAACACAGAATATAGAATGTAGAATACAGGAACCTGAACATAGAATTAAGAATATAGAATGTCGAACACATAATATTGAATATATAATACAAAATACTGAATAAAGGATTTAGAACTTGGAAAGCAGAACACAGAATTTAGAATATATTATACAGAATACTGAATATATATTTTATAAAACGGAATGTAGAACACAGAATATAGAATACAGAATAGAAAAATGAGAACCCCGAATTTAGAACATGGAATGCAGAGCACAGTATTTAGAATATAGAATACTGAATACTGAATACAGAATTTACAATATGTAACGCAGAACAAAGAATACAGCATATAGAATACGTAATGCAGATACAGAATTCAAAATATACAATGTAGAACATAGAATATAGAATATGGAAAACAGAACACAGATCACAGAATATAGAACTTGGAATGCAGAACACAGAATTAAGACTATAGAAAACAGAATACTGAATATAGAATTTAGAATAAAGAATGTAGAACTCAGAATATAAAATATAGAATAGAAAATATTGAATACAGTATTAAGAACATGGAATGCAAACACAAAATTTAGAATATATAATACAGAATACTGAATATAGAATTTAGAACATAGAATGCAGAACACAGAATTTAGAATATAGAAAACAAAATTCTGAATATAGAGTTTAGAATTTAGAATTATATCTCAGAATTTAGAATATTGAATACGTAAGGCAAAATACAGTATATAGAGTATAAAATGAAGAAGACACAATATAGAATACAGAATAGAGAACACAGAACACAGAATTTAGAACATGGAATGCTGAACACAGAATTTAGAATATAGAATACAGAATTATGCATATAGAATTTAGAATATAGAATGTAGAACACAGAATTTAGAATATAGAATACAGAAAAATGAATATAGAATTTAGAACATAGAATGCAGAACACAGAATTTATAATGTAGAATACAGAATACTGAACATAGAATTTAGAATATAGAGTGTCGAACACAGTATATAGAATAGAGAATAGAGAATATAGAACCCAGAATTTAGAACATGGAATGCAGAAAACAGAATTTAGAAAATAGAATACAGAATACTAAATACACAATTTAGAATATAGAACGTAGAACACAGAATATAGTATATAGAATACGGAATGCAGTTATAGAATACAAAATATAGAATGCAGAACACAGAATAGAGAATAAGGAAAAAAGAATACAGAACCCAGAATTTAGAACTTGGAATGCAGATCACAGAATGTAGAATATAGAATACAGAATACTGAAGATAGGATATAGAATATAGAATGTAGAACACAGAATATAGAATATAGAAGATTGAATGCAGAATATAGTATACAGAATATAGAATGCAGAACACAGAATACAGAACATGGAAACCGAATACAGAATCCAAAATTTAGAACATGGAATGCAGAACACAGAATTAAAAATATAAAATACAGAATACTGAAAATAGAATTTAGAATATAGAATGTGGCACACAGAATAGAGAATAGTGAATAGAGAATATAGAACACATAATTTAGAACATGGAATGCTGAACACAGAATATAGAATACAGAATACAGAATTATGAATATAGAATTTAGAACATAGAATGCAGAACACAGAATTTAGAATATAGAAAACAGAATACTGAATATAGAGTTTAGAATTTAGAATTATATCTCAGAATTTAGAATATAGTATATGGAATGCAAAATATAGAATGTAGAGTATAAAATGAAAAAAACACAATATAGAATACAGTATAGAGATTATACAACACAGAATTTAGAACATGGAATACTGAACACAGGATTTACAATATAGAATACAGAATTATTCATATAGAATTTAGAATTTAGAATGTACAACACAGAATTTAGTTTATAGAATACAGAATAATGAATATAGAATTTAGAACATAGAATGCAGAACACAGAATTTAGAATGTACAATACAGAATACTGAATATAGAATTTAGAATATTGAATGTTGAACACAAAACATAGAATATTGAATAGAGTATATAGAACCAAGAATTTAGAACATGGAATGCAGAATACAGAATATATAATGTACAATACAGAATACTGAATATAGAATTTAGAATATAGAATGTTGAACACAGAGTTAAGAATATTGAATAGAGAATTTAGAAACCAGAATTTAGAACATGGAATGCAGAACCCAGAATTTAGAATATAGAATACAGAATACTGAATATAGAATTTAGAACATAGAACGTAGAACACAGAATATAGAATAGAGAACACGGAATGCAGAATATATTATACAGAATATAGAATGTTGAACACAGAATATAGAATATGGAAAACAGAATACAGAACACCGTATTTATAACAAGGAATGCAGAACACAGAATTTAGAATATAGAATAGAGAATAATGAATACAGAATTTAGATCATACAACGCAGAACAAAGAAATTAGACTATAGAATACAGAATATGGAAAATAGAATTTAGAATATAGAATGTCGAACACAGATTATAGAATATAGAATACAGAATACTGAATATAGAACGTAGAACACAGAATATAGAATATAGAACACGGAATGAAGAATATGGTATACAGAATATAGAATGTAGAACACAGAATTTAGAATATGGGAAACAGAATACAGAACCCAGAATTTAGATCATGGAATGCAGAACACAGAATTTAGACTATAGAATACAAATACTGAATATAGAATTTAGAATATAGAATGTAGAACACAGAATATAGAATATAGTATAGAAAATATAGAATCCAGAATTTAGATCATGGAATGCAACACACAATTTAGAATATATAAAACAGAATACTGAATATAGAATTTAGAACATAGAATGCAGGAGACAGAATTTAGAATATATAAAATAGAATACTGAATATAGAGTTTAGAATTCAGAATTATAACTCAGAATTTAGAATATAGATTACGGAATGCAAAATATAGTATGTAGAGTATAAAATGAAGAAAACACTATATAGAATATAGAATAGAGAATATAGAACACAGGATTTAGAATATGGAATGCTGAACATAGGATATACAATACAGAATACAGAATTATGCATATAGAATTTAGAACATAGAATGCAGAACACAGAATTTAGAATATAGAATACAGAATAATGAATATAGAATTTAGAACATAGAATGCAGAACACAGAATTTATAATGTAGAATACAGAATACTGAATATGGAATTTAGAATATAGAATGTCGAACACAGAATATAGAATATAGAAGACAGAATACGGAATAAAGAATTTAGAACTTGGAATGCAGAACACAGAATTTAGAATATAGAATACAGAATACTGAATATAGAATGTAGAACACAGAATATAGAATATAGAACACGGAATGCAGTATATGGAATACAGAATATAGAATTTGGAACACAGAAGTTAGAATATGGAAAACAGAATACAGAACCCAGAATTTAGAACATGGAATGCAGAACACAGAATTTAGAATATAGAATACAGAATACTGAATATACAATTTAGAACATAAAATGCAGAACACAGAATTTAGAATGTAGAATACAGAATACTGAATATGGAATTTAGAATATAGAATGTCGAACACAGAATATAGAATATAGAAGACAGAATTCTGAATAAAGAATTTAGAACATGGAATGCAGAATAGAGAATTTAGAATATAGAATACAGAATACTGAATATATAATTTATAATATAGAATGTAGAACACAGAATATAGAATAGAGAATAGAGAATAGAGAACCCAGAATTTAGAACATGGAATACAGAACTCAGAATTTAGAATACAGAATACAAAATACTGAATACTGAATTTAAAATATAGAATGTAGGACACAGAATATATAATATGGAAAACAGAATACAGAATCCAAAATTTAGAACATGGGAAGCAGAACACAAAATTTAGAATATAGAATACAGAATACTGAATATAGGATTTAGAATATAGAATGTAGAACACAGAATATAGAATAGAGAATAGAGAATAGAGAACACACAATTTAGAACATGCAATGCAGAACACAGAATTTAGAATATAGAATACAGAATACTGAAAATAGAATTTAGAATATAGATTGTAGAACACAGAATATAGAATATAGGACACGAAATGCAGAATATATTATACAGAATATCGAATGTAGAACACAAAATATAGAATATGGAGAACAGAATACAGAACCCAGAATTTAGAAAATGGAATGCAGAACACAGAATATAGAATATAGAATACAGAATACTGAATAAAGTATTTAGAACTTGGAATGCAGAACACAGAATATTGAAAATAGAATACGGAATACTGAATATATATTTTATAATATAGAATGTACAACACAGAATACAGTATATACAATAGAGAATATAAAACCCAGAATTTAGAACATGGAATGCAGAACACAGAATTTTGAATGTAGAATACAGAATACAGAATATGGAACGTTGAACACAGAATATAGAATATAGAACACGGAATGCAGTATATGGAATACAGAATATAGAACTTAGAACACAGAATTTAGAATATGGAAAACAGAATACAGAACCCAGAATTTAGAACATGGAATGCAGAACACAGAATTTAGAATATAGAATACAGAATACTGAATACAGAATTTAGAATATAGAACGTAGAACACAGAATATAGAATATAGAATACGGAATGCAGATATAGAATACAAAATATAGAATGTAGAACATAGAATATAGAATATGGAAACCAGAATACAGAACACAGAATTTAGAACTTGGAATGCAGAACACAGTATATAGACTATAGAAAACAGAATACTGAATATAGAATTTAGAATAAAGAATGTAGAACACAGAATATAGAATATAGAATAGAAAATATAGAATCCAGAATTTAGAAAATGGAATGCAAACACAGAACTTAGAATATATAATACAGAATGCTGAATATTGAATTTAGAACAAAAAATGCAGTACACAGAATTTAGAATATAGAAAACATAATACTGAATATAGAGTTTAGAATTTTGAATTATATCTCAGAATTTAGAATATAGTATACGGAATGCAAAATATAGAATGTAGAGTATAAAATGAAAAAAAACACAATATAGAATACAGAATAGAGATTATAGAACACAGAATTTAGAACATGGAATACTGAACACAGGATTTACAATATAGAATACAGAATCATGCATATAGAATTTAGAATTTAGAATGTACAACACAGAATTTAGATTATAGAATACAGAATAATGAATATAGAATTTAGAACTTAGAATGCAGAACACAGAATTTAGAA
The DNA here is from genome assembly GCF_048564905.1 of Vicugna pacos. NCBI lineage: Eukaryota > Metazoa > Chordata > Mammalia > Artiodactyla > Camelidae > Vicugna > Vicugna pacos. Next base: position 572,946 of record NW_027328734.1, on the reverse strand, counting down.
TGTACAATACAGAATACTGAATATAGAATTTAGAATATAGAATGTTGAACACAGAATATAGAATATTGAATAGAGAATATAGAAACAAGAATTTAGAACATGGAATGCAGAACACAGAATATATATTGTACAATACAGAATACTGAATATAGAATTTAGAATATAGAATGTTGAACACAGAGAATAGAATATTGAATAGAGAATTTAGAACCCAGAATTTAGAACATGGAATACAGAACACAGAATTTAGAATATCGAATACAGAATACTGAATATAGAATTTAGAACATAGAACGTAGAACTCAGAATATAGAATAGAGAACACGGAATGCAGAATACATTATACAGAATATAGAATCTTGAACACAGAATATAGAATATGGAAAACAGAATACAGAACCCAGAATTTAGAATAAGGAATGCAGAACACAGAATTTAGAATATAGAATACAGAATAATGAATATAGAATTTAGATCATAGAACGCAGAACAGAGAAATTAGACTATAGAATACAGAATACTGAAAATAGAATTTAGAATATAGAATGTCGAACACAGATTATGGAATATAGAATAGAGAATACTGAATAAATAATTTAGAATTTGGAATGAAGAACCCAGAATTTAGAATATAGAATACAGAATACTGAATATAGAACGTAGAACACAGAATATAGAATATAGAACACGGAATGAAGAATATGGTATACAGAATATAGAATGTAGAACACAGAATTTAGAATATGGGAAACAGAATACAGAACCCAGAATTTAGAACATGGAATGCAGAACACAGAATTTAGACTATAGAATACAGAATACTGAATATAGAATTTAGAATATAGAATGTAGAACACAGAATATAGAATATAGTATAGAAATTATAGAATCCAGAATTTAGATCATGGAATGCAAACACACAATTTAGAATATATAAAAGAGAATACTGAATATAGAATTTAGAACATAGAATGCAGGAGACAGAATTTAGAATATATAAAGTAGAATACTGAATAAAGAGTTTAGAATTTAGAATTATAACTCAGAATTTAGTATATAGATTACGGAATGCAAAATATAGTATGAAGAGTATAAAATGAAGAAAACACAATATAGAATATAGAATAGAGAACATAGAACACAGAATTTAGAACATGGAATGCTGAACACAGGATATACAATACAGAATACAGAATTATGAATATAGAATTTAGAAGATAGAATGCAGAACTCAGAATTTAGAATATAGAATACAGAATACTGAATATAGAATTTAGAACATAGAATGCAGAACACAGAATTTAGACTGTAGAATACAGAATACTGAATATAGGACGTAGAATATAGAAAGTCGAACACAGAATATAGAATATTGAATAGAGAATATAGAACCGAGAATATAGAACATGGAATGCAGAAAACAGAATTTAGAATATAGAATACACAATAATGAATATATAATTTAGCAAATAGAATGTAGAACACAGAATATAAAATATAGCATAGAGAATATAGAACACAGAATTTAGAAAATTGAATGCAGAACCCAGAAGTTAGAGTATAGAATACAGAATAGTGAATATAGAATTTAGAATATAGAATGTAGAACACATAATTTAGAATATAGAATAGAAAATATAGAATCCAGAATTTAGAACATGGAATGCAAACACTGAATTTAGAATACATAATACAGAATACTGAATATAGAATTTAGAACATAGATTGCAGAACAGAGAATTTAGAATACAGAATATAGAATACTGAAAATAGAATATTGAACATTGAATGCAGATCACGGAATTCAGAATATAGGAAACAGAATACTGAATATAGAGTTTAGAATTGAGAATTATAACACAGAATTTAGAATAAAGAATTCGGAATGCAAAAAATATTATGTAGAGTATAAAATGATGAACACACAATATAAAATATAGAATAGAGAATATAGAACACAGAATTTAGAACATGGAATGCTGAAAACAGTATTTAGAATATAGAATACACAATTATTAATATAGAATTTAGAATATATTTCGTAGAACACAGAATATAGAATACAGAATACAGGATAATGAATATATAAAATAGAACTTAGAATGCAGAACATAGAATTTAGAATATAGAATACAGAATACTGAATATATAATTTATAATATTGAATGTAGAACATAGAATATAGAATATAGTTTAGAGAATATAGAACCCAGAATTTAGAACATGGAATGCAGAACACAGAATTTAGAATACAGAATACAGAATACTGAATACAGAATTTAAAATATAGAACGTAAAACACAGAATATAGAATAAAGAATAGAGAATATAGACCCCAGAATTTAGAAAATGGAATGCAGAACACTGAATTTACAAGATAGAATACAGAATACTGAATATAGATTTTAGAATATAGAATGTAGAACACAAAATATAGAATATAGAAGACGGAATGCAGAATATGGTATACAGAATATAGAATGTAGGACACAGAATATAGAATATGGAAAACAGAACACAGAACCCAGAATTTAGAACTTGGAATGCAGAACACAGAATTTAGAATATAGAATACAGAATAATGAATATTGAATTTAGAACATGGATTGCAGAACACAGAATTTAGAATATAGAATACAGAATACTGAATATAGAAATAGAACACAGAATATAGAATATAGAACACGGAAAGAAGAATATGGTATACAGAATATAGAAAGTAGAACACAGAAATTAGAATATGGGAAACAGAATACAGAACCCAGAATTTAGAACATGGAATGCAGAACACAGAATTTAGACTATAGAATACAGAATACTGAATATAGAATTTAGAATAAAGAATGTAGAACACAGAATATAAAATATAGAATACAAAATATTGAATACAGAATTAAGAACATGGATTGCAATCACAGAATTTAGAATGTATAATACAGAATACTGAATATAGAATTTAGAACATAGAATGCAGAACACAGAATTTAGAATAAAGACAACAAAATACTGAATATAGAGTTTAGAATTTAGAATTATATCTCAGAATTTAGAATATTGAATACAGAATGCAAAATATAGTATAGAGTGTATAAATGAAGAAGACACAATATAGAATACACAATAGAGTACACAGAACACAGAATTTAGAACATGGAATGAAAACACAGAATTTTGATTATATAATACAGAATACTGAGTATAGAATTTAGAACATAGAATGCAGAACACAGAATTTAGAATATAGAAAACAGAATACTGAATACAGAATTTAGAATTTAGAACGTAGAACACAGAATATAAAATATAGACACGGAATGCAGAATATGGTATACAGAATATTGAATGTAGAACACAGATAATAGAATATGGAAAACAGAATACAAAACCCGGAATTTAGAACATGGAATGCAGAACACAGAATTTACAATATAGAATACAGAATAATGAATATAGAATTTAGAAAATAGAATACAGAACACAGAATTTACAATGTAGAATACAGAATACTGAATATAGAATTTAGAATATAGAATGTCGAACACAGAATATAGAATATAGAATAAAGAATACTGAATATATAGTATATAAAATAGAATGTAGAACACAGAATATACAATAGAGAACAGGGAATATAGAACATAGAATTTAGAACATGGAATGCAGAACACAGAATTTAGAATATTGAATATAGTGTACTGAATACAGAATTAAGAATATAGAACGTAGAGCACAGAATATAGTATATAGAATACGGAATGCAGTTATAGAATACAAAATATAGAATGTAGAACAAAGAATATGGAATATGGAATACAAAATACAGAACCAATAATTTAGAACTTGGAATGCAGAACACAGGATTTAGAATATAGAACACTGAATACTGAATACAGAATTTACAATATATAACGTAGAACACAGAATATAGCATACAGAATACGTAATGCAGGTACAGAATTCAAAATATACAATGTAGAACATAGAATATAGAATATGCAAAACAGAACACAGATCACAGAATATAGAACTTGGAATGCAGAACACAGTATATAGACTATAGAAAACAGAATACTGACTATAGAATTTAGAATAAAGAATGTAGAACTCAGAATATAAAATATAGAATAGAAAATATTGAATACAGAATTAAGAACATGGAATTCAAACACAGAATTTAGAATATATAATACAGAATACTGAATATAGAATTTAGAACATAGAATGCCAAACACAGAATTTAGAATATAGAACGTTGAACACAGAATATAGAATATAGAATAGAGAATATAAAACCCAGAATTTAGAACATGGAATGCAGCACACAGAATTTAGAATATAGACTATAGAATACTGAATACAAAATTTAGAATATAGAACGTAGAACACAGAATATAGAATATAGAATAAGGAATGCAGATATAGAATACAAAATATAAAATTTAGAACACAGGATATAGAATATGGGAAAAAGAATATAGAACCCAGAATTTAGAACTTAGAATGCAGAACACAGAATGTAGAATACAGAATACAAAATACTGAATATAGAATTTAGAATATAGAATGTCGAACACAGAATATAGAATATAGAAAAGTGGATATAGAACCCAGAATTTAGAACATAGAATGCAGAACACAGAATTTAGAATGTAGAATATAGAATACTGAAAATAGAATTTAGAATATAGAATGTCGAACACAGAATATAGAATATAAAATACAGAATACTGATTAAAGTATTTAGACTTGGAATTCAAAACACAGAATATAGAATATAGAATACAGAATTCTGAATATATAATTTATAATATAGAATATAGAACACACAATATAGAATAGAGAATATAGAACCCAGAAATTAGAACATGGAATGCAGAACACAGAATTTAGAATATAGATTACAGAATACTGAATATAGAACGTAGAACACAGAATATAGAATATAGAACACGGAATGAAGAATATGGTATACAGAATATAGAATGTAGAACACAGAAATTAGAATATGGGAAACAGAATACAGAACCCAGAATTTGGAACATGGAATGCAGAACACAGAATTTAGACTATAGAATACAGAATACTGAATATAGAATTTAGAATATAGAATGTAGAACACAGAATATAGAATATAGAATATAAAATAGAGAACCCATAATTTAGAACATGGAATGCAGAACACAGAATTTAGAATATAGAATTCTGAATACTGAATACAGAATTTACAATATATAACGTAGAACACAGAATATAGCATATAGAATACGGAATGCAGATACAGAATACAAAATATAGAATGTAGAACATAGAATATAGAATATGGAAAACAGAACCCAGAACCCAGAATATAGAACTTGGAATGCAGAACACAGAATTTAGAACATAGAAAACAGAATACTGAATATAGAATTTAGAATAAAGAATGTAGAACACAGAATATAAAATATAGAATACAAAATATTGAATACAGAATTAAGAACATGGAATGCAATCACAGAATTTAGAATGTATAATACAGAATACTGAATATAGAATTTAGAACATAGAATGCAGAACACAGAATTTAGAATAAAGACAACAAAATACTGAATATAGAGTTTAGAATTTAGAATTTTAACTCAGAATTTAGAATATTGAATACAGAATGCAAAATATATTATAGAGTGTATAAAATGAAGAAGACACAATATAGAATACAGAATAGAGTACACAGAACACAGAATTTAGAACATGGAATGCAGAACACAGGGTTTAGTATATAGAATACTGAATACTGAATACAGAATTTACAATATATAACGTAGAACACAGAATATAGCATATAGAATACGTAATGCAGATACAGAATTCAAAATATACAATGTAGAACATAGAATATAGAATATGGAAAACAGAACACAGATCACAGAATATAGAACTTGGAATGCAGAACACAGTATATAGACTATAGAAAACAGAATACTGAATATAGAAATTAGAATATAGAATGTAGAACTCAGAATATAAAATATAGAATAGAAAATATTGAATACAGAATTAAGAACATGGAATGCAAACACAGAATTTAGAATATTTAATACAGAATACTGAATATAGAATTTAGAACATAGAATGCAGAACACAGAATTTAGAATATAGAAAACAAAATTCTGAATATAGAGTTTAGAATTTAGAATTATATCTCAGAATTTAGAATATTGAATACGGAATGCAAAATATAGTATATAGAGTATAAAATGAAGAAGACACAGTATAGAATATAGAATAGAGAACACAGAACACAGAATTTAGAACATGGAAAGCTGAACACAGAATTTAGAATATAGAATACAGAATTATGCATACAGAATTTAGAATATAGAATGTAGAACACAGAATTTAGAATATAGAATACAGAAAAATGAATATAGAATTTAGAGCATAGAATGCAGAACACAGAATTTAGAATGTAGAATACAGAATACTGAACATAGAATTTAGAATATAGAATTTCGAACACAGTATATAGAATATAGAAGACAGAATACTGAATAAGGAATTTAGAACTTGGAATGCAGAAAAGAGAATTTAGAATATAGAATACAGAATACTGAATATATAATTTAAAATATAGAATGTAGAACACAGAATATAGAATAGAGAATAGAGCATAGAGAACCCAAAATTTAGAACATGGAATGCAGAGCACAGAATTTAGAATACAGAATACAGAATACTGAATACAGAATTTAGAATATAGAACGTAGAACACAGAATATAGTATATAGAATAGAGAATACAGAAGCAGAATTTAGAACATGGAATGCAGCACACAGAATTTAGAATATAGAATATAGAATACTGAATACAAAATTTAGAATATAGAACGTAGAACACAGAATATAGAATATAGAATAAGGAATGCAGATATAGAATACAAAATATAGAATTTAGAACACAGAATATAGAATATGGAAAACAGAATACCGAACCCAGAATTTAGAATTTAGAATGCAGAACACAGAATGTGGAATATAGAATACAAAATACTGAATATAGAATTTAGAATACAGAATGTAGAACACAGAATATAGAATATACAATAGAGGATATAGAACCCAGAATTTAGAACATGGAATGCAGGACACAGAATTTAGACTATAGAATACAGAGCACTGAATATAGAATTTAGAATTTAGAATGTAGAAAACAGAATATAGAATATACTATAGAAAATATAGAATCCAGAATTTAGATTATGGAATTCAAAAACACAATTTAGACTATATAAAACAGAATACTTAATATAGAATTTAGAACATAGAACGCAGGACACAGAATTTAGATTAAAGAAAATAGAATACTGAAAACAGAATTTACATTATATAACGTAGAACACAGAATATACCATATAGAATAAGGAATGCAGATACAGAATACAAAATATAGAATGCAGAAGATAGAATATAGAATATGGAAAACAGAACACAGAACCCAGAATACAGAAATTGGAATGCAGAACACAGAATTTAGACTATAGAAAACAGAATACTGAATATAGAATTTAGAATAAAGAATGTAGAACTCAGAATATAAAATATAGAATAGAAAATATTGATTACAGAATTTTGAACATGGAATGAAAACAAAGAATTTTGATTATATAATACAGAATACTGAGTATAAAATTTAGAACATAGAATGCAGAACACAGAATTTAGAATATAGAAAACAAAATACTGAATACAGAAAATAGAATATAGAACGTAGAACACAGAATATAGAATATAGATCACGGAATGCAGAATATGGTATACAAAATATTGAATGTAGAACACAGAATATAGAATATGGAAAACAGAATACAGAACACGGAATTTAGAACATGGAATGAAGAACACAGAATTTAGAATATAGAATACAGAATAATAAACATAGAATTTAGAACATAGAAGGCAGAACACAGAATTTAGACTATAGAATACAGAATACTGTATATAGGATTTAGAATATAGAATGTAGAACACAGAATATAGAATATATTATAGAAAATATAGAATCCAGAATTTAGATCATGGAATGCAAACACACAATTTAGAATATATAAAACAGAATACTGAATATAGAATTTAGAATATAGAATGCAGGACACAGAATTTTGAATATAGAAAAGAGAATACTGAATATAGACTTTAGAATTTAGAATTATAACTCAGGATTTAGAATATAGAATACGGAATGCAAAATGTAGAATATAGAGTATAAAATGAAGAAACCACAATATAGAATACAGAATAGAGAATATAGAACACAGAATTTAGAACATGGAATTCTGAACACATTATTTAGAATATAGAATACAGAATTATGCATATAGAATTAAGAATTTAGAATGTACAACACAGAATTTAGATTATAGAATACAGAATAATGAATATAGAATTTAGAACTTAGAATGCAGAACCCAGAATATAGAACTTGGAATGCAGAACACAGAATTTAGACTATAGAAAACAGAATATTGAATATAGAATTTAGAATAAAGAATGTAGAACTCAGAATATAAAATATAGAATAGAAAATATTGAATACAGAATTAAGAACATGGAATGCAAACACAGAATTTAGAATATATAATACAGAATACTGAATATAGAATTTAGATCATAGAATGCAGAACACAGAATTTAGAATATAGAAAACAAAATACTGAATATAGAGTTTAGAATTTAGAATTATATCTCAGAATTTAGAATATTGAATACGGAATGCATAATATAGTATATAGAGTATAAAATGAAGAAGACACAATATAGAATACAGAATAGAGAACACAGAACACAGAATTTAGAACATGGAATGCTGAACACAGAATTTAGAATATAGAATACAGAAAAATGAATATAGAATTTAGAACATAGAATGCAGAACACAGAATTTATAATGTAGAATACAGAATACTGAACATAGAATTTAGAATATAGAGTGTCGAACACAGTATATAGAAAAGAGAATAGAGAATATAGAACCCAGAATTTAGAACATGGAATACAGAAAACAGAATTTAGAAAATAGAATACAGAATACTGAATACACAATTTAGAATATAGAACCTAGAACACAGAATATAGTATATAGAATACGGAATGCAGTTATAGAATACAAAATATAGAATGTAGAACACAGAATAGAGAATATGGAAAAAAGAATACAGAACCCAGAATTTAGAACTTGTAATGCAGATCACAGAATGTAGAATATAGAATACAGAATACTGAAGATAGGATTTAGAATATAGAATGTAGAACACAGAATATAGAATATAGAAGACGGAATGCAGAATATAGTATACAGAATATAGAATGTAGAACACAGAATACAGAACATGGAAACCGAAAACAGAATCCAAAATTTAGAACATGGAATGCAGAACACAGAATTTAAAATATAGAATACAGAATACTGAATATAGAATTTAGAATATAGAATGTGGCACACAGAATAGAGAATAGTGAATAGAGAATATAGAACACATAATTTAGAACATGGAATGCTGAACACAGAATATAGAATACAGAATACAGAATTATGAATATAGAATTTAGAACATAGAATGCAGAACACAGAATTTAGAATATAGAAAACAGAATACTGAATATAGAGTTTAGAATTTAGAATTATATCTCAGAATTTAGAATATAGTATATGGAATGCAAAATATAGAATGTAGAGTATAAAATGAAAAAAACACAATTTAGAATACAGAATAGAGATTATAGAACACAGAATTTAGAACATGGAATACTGAACAAAGGATTTACAATATAGAATACAGAATTATTCATATAGAATTTAGAATTTAGTATGTACAACACAGAATTTAGATTATAGAATACAGAATAATGAATATAGAATTTAGAACATAGAATGCAGAACACAGAATTTAGAATGTACAATACAGAATACTGAATATAGAATTTAGAATATTGAATGCTGAACACAGAACATAGAATATTGAATAGAGTATATAGAACCAAGAATTTAGAACATGGAATGCAGAACACAGAATATATAATGTACAATACAGAATACTGAATATAGAATTTAGAATATAGAATGTTGAACACAGAGTTTAGAATATTGAATAGAGAATTTAGAACCCAGAATTTAGAACATGGAATGCAGAACCCAGAATTTAGAATATAGAATACAGAATACTGAATATAGAATTTAGAAAATAGAACGTAGAACACAGAATTTAGAATAGAGGACACGGAATGCAGAATACATTATACAGAATATAGAATGTTGAACACAGAATATAGAATATGGAAAACAGAATACAGAACCCAGAATTTATAACAAGGAATACAGAACACAGAATTTAGAATATAGAAAAGAGAATAATGAATATAGAATTTAGATTATAGAACGCAGAACAAAGAAATTAGACTATAGAATACAGAATATTGAAAATAGAATTTAGAATATAGAATGTCGAACACAGAATATAGAATATAGAATACAGAATACTGAATAAATAATTTAGAACTTGGAATGCAGAACCCAGAATTTAGAATATAGAATACAGAATACTGAATATAGAACGTAGAACACAGAATATAGAATATAGAACACGGAATGAAGAATATGGTATACACAATATAGAATGTAGAACACAGAATTTAGGATATGGGAAACAGAATACAGAACCCAGAATTTAGAACATGGAATGCAGAACACAGAATTTAGACTATAGAATACAGAAAACTGAATATAGAATGTAGAACACAGAATATAGAATATAGTATATAAAATATAGAATCCAGAATTTAGATCATGGAATGCAACACACAATTTAGAATATATAAAACAGAATACTGAATATAGAATTTAGAACATAGAATGCAGGAGACAGAATTTAGAATATATAAAATAGAATACTGAATATAGAGTTTAGAATTTAGAATTATAACTCAGAATTTAGAATATAGATTACGGAATGCAAAATATAGTATGTAGAGAATAAAATGAAGAAAACACAATATAGAATATAGAATAGAGAATAGAGAATACAGAATTTAGAACATGGAATGCTGAACATAGGATATACAATACAGAATACAGAATTATGTATATAGAATTTAGAAGATAGAATGCAGAACACAGAATTTATAATGTAGAATACAGAATACTGAATATGGAATTTAGAATATAGAATGTCGAACACAGAATATAGAATATAGAAGACAGAACACTGAATAAAGAATTTAGAACTTGGAATGCAGAACACAGAATTTAGAATATAGAATACATAATACTGAATATAGAACGCAGAACACAAAATATAGAATATAGAACACGGAATGCAGTATATGGAATACAGAATATAGAATTTGGAACACAGAAGTTAGAATATGGAAAACAGAATACAGAACCCAGAATTTAGAACATGGAATGCAGAACACAGAATTTAGAATATAAAATACAGAATACTGAATACAGAATTTAGAATATAGAACATAGAACACAGAATATAGAATATAGAATACGGAATGCAGATATAGAATACAAAATATAGAATGTAGATCATAGAATATAGAATATGGAAACCAGAATACAGAACACAGAATTTAGAACATGGAATGCAGAAAACAGAATTCAGATTATAGGATACAGAATACTGAATATAGAATTTAGAATAAAGAATGTAGAACACAGAATATAGAATATGGAATAGAATATATAGAATCCAGAATTTAGAACATGGAATGCAAACACAGAATTTAGAATATATAGTACAGAATACTGAATATTGAATTTAGAACAAAGAATGCAGTACACAGAATTTAGAATATAGAAAACAGAATACTGAATATAGAGTTTAGAATTTAGAATAATATCTCAGAATTTAGAATATAGTATATGGAATGCAAAATATACAATGAAGAGTATAAAATGAAAAAAACACAATATTGAATACAGAATAGGGAATATAGAACACAGAATTTAGAACATGGAATTCTGAACACAGGATTTAGAATATAGAATACAGAATTATGCATAAAGAATTTAGAATTTAGAAAGTACAACACAGAATTTAGATTATAGAATACAGAATAATGAATATAGAATTTAGAACATAGAATTCAGAACACAGAATATAGAATGTAGAATACAGAAACCTGAACGTAGAATTTAGAATATATAATTTCGAACACAGAATATACAATATAGAATACAAAATACTGAATAAAGAATTTAGAACTTGGAATGCAGAACACAGAATTTAGAATATTGTATACAGAATACTGAATATATATTTTATAAAATAGAATGTAGAACACAGAATATAGAATATAGAATAGAAAATTGAGAACCCAGAATTAAGAACATGAAATGCAGAACACAGAATTTAGAATATAGAATACTGAATACTGAATACAGAATTTACAATATATAACGTAGAACACAGATTATAGCATATAGAATACGGAATGCAGATACAGAATACAAAATATAGAATGTAAAAAAAAGAATATAGAATATGGAAAACAGAACACAGAACCCAGAATATAGAACTTGGAATGCAGAACACAGAATTTAGACTATAGAAAACAGAATACTGAATATAGAATTTAGAATAAAGAATCTAGAACACAGAATATAAAATATAGAATACAAAATATTGAATACAGAATTAAGAACATGGAATGCAATCACAGAATTTAGAATGTATAATACAGAATACTGAATAGAGAATTTAGAACATTGAATGCAGAACACAGAATTTAGAATATAGAAAACAGAATACTGAATACAGAATATAGAATATAGAACGTAGAACACAGAATATAGAATATAGAACACGGAATGCAGAATATGGTATACAGAATATTGAATGTAGAACACAGAATATAGAATATGGAAAACAGAATACAGAACCCGGTATTTAGAACATGGAATGCAGAACCCAGAATTTAGAATATAGAATACAGAATATTGAATATAGAATTTAGAACATAGAAAGCAGAACACAGAAATTAGAATGCAGAATACAGAATACTGAATATAGAATTTAGAATATAGAATGTCGAACACAGAATATAGAATATAGAAAACAGAATACTGAATAAAGAATTTAGAACTTGGAATGCAGAATAGAGAATTTAGAATATAGAATACAGAATACTGAATATATAATTTATAATATAGAATATAGAACACAGAATATAGAATAGAGAATAGAGCATAGAGAACCCAGAATTTAGAACATGGAATGCAGAACACAGAATTTAGAATACAGAATACAGAATACTAAATACAGAATTTAGAATATTGAACGTTGAACACAGAAAATAGAATATAGAATAGAGAATAGAGAACACAGAATTTAGATCATGGAATGCAGCACACAGAATTTAGAATATAGAATATAGAGTACTGAATACAGAATTTAGAATATAGAACGGAGAACACAGAATCTAGTATATAGAATGAGGAATGCAGATATAGAATACAAAATATAGAATGAGGAACACAGAATATAGAATATGTAAAACAGAATACAGAACCCAGAATTTAGAACATGGAATGCAGAACACAGAATGAAGAATATAGAATACAAAATTCTGAATATAGAATTTAGAATATAGAATGTAGAACACAGAATATAGAATAGAGAATAGAGGATATATAACCCAGAGTTTAGAACATAGAATGCAGAACACAGAATTTAGAATGTAGAATATAGAATACTGAATATAGAATTTACAATACAGAATGTGGATCACAGAATATATAATATAAAATACAGAATACTGATTAAAGTATTTAGACTTGGAATGCAGAACACAGAATTTAGAATATAGAATACAGAACACTGAATATATAATTTATAATATAGAATGTAGTACACACAATATAGAATATAGAATATAGAATATAGAAACCAGAATTTAGAACATGGAATGCAGAACCCAGAATTTAGAATATAGAATACAGAATAATGAATATAGAACGTAGAACACAGAATATAGAATATAGAACACGGAATGAAGAATATGGTATACAGAATATAGAATGTAGAACACAGAATTTAGAATATGGAAAACAGAATACAGAAACCAGAATTTAGAAGATGGAATGCAGAACAAAGAATTTAGACTATAGAATACAGAATACTGAATATAGAATCTAGAATATAGAATGTAGAACACACAATATAGAATATACAGTAGAAAATAGAGAACCCATTATTTAGAAGATGGAATGCAGAACACAGAATTTGAAATATAGAATACTGAATACTGAATACAGAATTTACAATATATAACGTAGAACAAAGTATATAGCACATAGAATACGGAATGCAGATACAGAATACAAAATATAGAATGTAGAACATAGAATATAGAATATGGAAGACAGAACACAGGACCCAGAATATAGAACTTGGAATGCAGAACACAGAATTTAGACTATAGAAAACAGAATACTGAATATAGAATTTAGAATAAAGAATGTAGAACTCAGAATATAAAATATAGAATAGATAATATTGACTACAGAATTATGAACATGGAATGCAAACACAGAATTTAGAATATATAATACAGAATACTGAATAAAGAATTTAGAACATAGAATGCAGAACACAGAATTTAGAATATAGAAAACAGAATGCTGAATACAGAATTTAGAATATGGAACGTAGAACACAGAATATAGAATATAGAACACGGAATGCAGAATATGGTATATAGAATATTGAATGTAGAAAACACAATATAGAATATGGAAAACGGAATACAAAACCCGGAATTTAGAACATGGAATACAGAACACAGAATTTAGAATATAGAATACAGAATACTGAATATAGAATTTAGAACCTGGAATGCAGAACACAGAATTTAGTATGTAGAATACAGAATACTGAATATGGAATTTAGAATATGGAATGTCGAACACAGAATATAGAATATAGAACACGGTATGAAGAATATGGTATACAGAATATAGAATGTAGAACACAGAAATTAGAATATGGGAAACAGAATACAGAACCCAGAATTTAGAACATGGAATGCAGAACACAGAATTTAGACTACAGAATACAGAATACTGAATATAGAATTTAGAATATAGAATGTAGAACACAGAATATAGAATATAGAATAGAGAATATAGAACACAGGATTTAGAACATGGAATGCAGCACAAACAATTTAGAATATAGAATATAGAATACTGCATACAAAATTTAGAATATAGAACGTAGAACACAGAATATAGAATATAGAATAAGGAATGCAGATATAGAATACAAAATATAGAATTTAGAACACAGAATATAGAATATGGAAAACAGAATTCAGAACCCAGAATTTAGAACATGTAATGCAGAACACAGAATGTGGAATATAGAATACAAAATACTGAATATAGAATTTAGAATATAGAATGTAGAACACATAATATAGAATATATAATAGAGGATATAGAACCCAGAATTTAGAACATAGAAATCAGACCGCAGAATTTAGAATTTAAAATACAGAATACTGAATATAGAATTTAGAATATATAATGTCGAACACAGAATATAGAATATAGAATACAGAATACTGATTAAAGTATTTAGAGTTATAATGCAGAACACAGAATTTAGAATATAGAATAAAGAATACTGAATATATAATTTATAATATAGAATGTAGAACACAGAATATAGAATAGAGAATAGAGCATAGAGAACCCAGAATTTAGAACATGGAATGCAGAACACAGAATTTAGAATACAGAATACAAAATACTGAATACAGAATTTAGAATATAGAACGTAGAACATAGAATATAGAATATAGATTAGAGAAAATAGAAACAGAATTTAGAACATGGAATGCAGCACACAGAATTTAGAATATAGAATATGGAATACTGAGTACAGAAATTAGAATATAGAACGTAGAACACAGAATATAGAATATAGAATAAGGAATGCAGATATAGAATACAAAATATAAAATGTAGAACACAGGATATAGAATATGGAAAAAAGAATACAGAACCCAGAATTTAGAATTTGGAATGCAGAACACAGAATGTAGAATATAGAATACAAAATACTGAATATAGAATTTAGAATATAGAATGTCGAACACAGAATATAGAATATAGAATAGAGGATATAGAACCCAGAATTTAGAACATGGAATGCAGAACACAGAATTTAGAATATAGAATACAGAATACTGAATATAGAATTTAGAACCTGGAATGCAGAACACAGAATTTAGTATGTAGAATACAGAATACTGAATATGGAATTTAGAATATGGAATGTCGAACACAGAATATAGAATATAGAACACGGTATGAAGAATATGGTATACAGAATATAGAATGTAGAACACAGAAATTAGAATATGGGAAACAGAATACAGAACCCAGAATTTAGAACATGGAATGCAGAACACAGAATTTAGACTACAGAATACAGAATACTGAATATAGAATTTAGAATATAGAATGTAGAACACAGAATATAGAATATAGAATAGAGAATATAGAACACAGGATTTAGAACATGGAATGCAGCACAAACAATTTAGAATATAGAATATAGAATACTGCATACAAAATTTAGAATATAGAACGTAGAACACAGAATATAGAATATAGAATAAGGAATGCAGATATAGAATACAAAATATAGAATTTAGAACACAGAATATAGAATATGGAAAACAGAATTCAGAACCCAGAATTTAGAACATGTAATGCAGAACACAGAATGTGGAATATAGAATACAAAATACTGAATATAGAATTTAGAATATAGAATGTAGAACACATAATATAGAATATATAATAGAGGATATAGAACCCAGAATTTAGAACATAGAAATCAGACCGCAGAATTTAGAATTTAAAATACAGAATACTGAATATAGAATTTAGAATATATAATGTCGAACACAGAATATAGAATATAGAATACAGAATACTGATTAAAGTATTTAGAGTTATAATGCAGAACACAGAATTTAGAATATAGAATAAAGAATACTGAATATATAATTTATAATATAGAATGTAGAACACAGAATATAGAATAGAGAATAGAGCATAGAGAACCCAGAATTTAGAACATGGAATGCAGAACACAGAATTTAGAATACAGAATACAAAATACTGAATACAGAATTTAGAATATAGAACGTAGAACATAGAATATAGAATATAGATTAGAGAAAATAGAAACAGAATTTAGAACATGGAATGCAGCACACAGAATTTAGAATATAGAATATGGAATACTGAGTACAGAAATTAGAATATAGAACGTAGAACACAGAATATAGAATATAGAATAAGGAATGCAGATATAGAATACAAAATATAAAATGTAGAACACAGGATATAGAATATGGAAAAAAGAATACAGAACCCAGAATTTAGAATTTGGAATGCAGAACACAGAATGTAGAATATAGAATACAAAATACTGAATATAGAATTTAGAATATAGAATGTCGAACACAGAATATAGAATATAGAATAGAGGATATAGAACCCAGAATTTAGAACATGGAATGCAGAACACAGAATTTAGAATATAGAATACAGAATACTGGATATAGAACGTAGAACACAGAATATAGAATATAGAACACGGAATGAAGAATATGGTATACAGAATATAGAATGTAGAACACAGAATTTAGAATATGGGAAACAGAATACAGAACCAAGAATTTACAACATGGAATGCAGAACATAGAATTTAGACTATAGAATACAGAGCACTGAATATAGAATTTAGAATATAGAATGTAGAAAACAGAATATAGAATATACTATAGAAAATATAGAATCCAGAATTTAGATCATGGAATGCAAAAACACAATTTAGACTATATAAAACAGAATACTTAATATAGAATTTAGAACATAGAATGCAGGACACAGAATTTAAAATATAGAAAATAGAATACTGAATACAGAATTTACATTATATAACGTAGAACACAGAATATACCATATAGAATAAGGAATGCAGATACAGAATACAAAATATAGAATGTAGAACATAGAATATAGAATATGGAAAACAGAACACAGAACCCAGAATACAGAAATTCGAATGCGGAACACAGAATTTAGACTATAGAAAACAGAATACTGAATATAGAATTTAGAATAAAGAATGTAGAACTCAGAATATAAAATATAGAATAGAAAATATTGATTTCAGAATTTTGAACATGGAATGAAAACAAAGAATTTTGATTATATAATACAGAATACTGAGTATAGAATTTAGAACATAGAATGCAGAGCACAGAATTTAGAATATAGAAAACAGAATACTGAATACAGAATTTAGAATATAGAACGTAGAACACAGAATATAGAATATAGAACACGGAATGCAGAATACGGTATACAGAATATTGAATGTAGAACACAGAATATAGAATATGGAAAACAGAATACAGAACCCGGTATTTAGAACATGGAATGCAGAACACAGAATATAGAATATAGAAGACACAATACTGAATAAAGAATTTAGAACTTGGAATGCAGAATAGAGAATTTAGAATATAGAATACAGAATACTGAATATAGAATTTAGAACATAGAATGCAGAACGCAGAATTTAGAATGTAGAATACAGAATACTGAATATGGAATTTAGAATATAGAATGTCGAACACAGAATATAGAATATAGGACACGGTATGAAGAATATGGTATACAGAATATAGAATGTAGAACACAGAATTTAGAATATGGGAAACAGAATACAGAACCCAGAATTTAGAACATGGAATGCAGAACACAGAATTTAGAATACAGAATACAGAATAATGAATACAGAATTTAGAATATAGAACGTAGAACACAGAATATAGAATATAGAATAGAGAATATAGAAACAGAATTTAGAACATGGAATGCAGCACACAGAATTTAGAATATAGAATATAGAATACTGAGTACAGAAATTAGAATATAGAACGTAGAACACAGAATATAGAATATAGAATAAGGAATGCAGATATAGAATACAAAATATAAAATGTAGAACACAGGATATAGAATATGGAAAAAAGAATACAGAACCCAGAATTTAGAACTTGGAATGCAGAACACAGAATGTAGAATATAGAATACAAAATACTGAATATAGAATTCAGAATATAGAATTTCGAACACAGAATATAGAATATAGAATAGAGGATATAGAACCCAGAATTTAGAACATAGAATGCAGAACTCAGAATTTAGAATGTAGAATATAGAATACTGAATATAGAATTTAGAATATAGAATGTCGAACACAGAATATAGAATATAAAATACAGAATACTGATTAAAGTATTTAGACTTGGAATTCAGAACACAGAATATAGAATATAGAATACAGAATTCTGAATATATAATTTATAATATAGAATATAGAACACACAATATAGAATAGAGAATATAGAACCCAGAATTTAGAACATGGAATGCAGAACACAGAATTTAGAATATAGAATACAGAATACTGAATATAGAACGTAGAACACAGAATATAGAATATAGAACTCGGAATGAAGAATATGGTATACAGAATATAGAATTTAGAACACAGAAATTAGAATATGGGAAACAGAATACAGAACCCAGAATTTAGAACATGGAATCCAGAACACAGAATTTAGACTATAGAATAGAAAATAGAGAACCCATAATTTAGAACATGGAATGCAGAACACAGAATTTAGAATATAGAATACTGAATACTGAATACAGAATTTACAATATATAACGTAGAACACAGAATATAGCATATAGAATACGGAATGCAGATACAGAATACAAAATATAGAATGTAGAACATAGAATATAGAATATGGAAAACAGAACCCAGAACCCAGAATATAGATCTTGGAATGCAGAAGACAGAATTTTGACTATAAAATACAGAATACTGAATATAGAACTTAGAATAAAGAATGTAGAACACAGAATATAATATATAGAATACAAAATATTGAATACAGAATTAAGAACATGGAATGCAATCACAGAATTTAGAAAGTATAATACAGAATACTGAATATAGAATTTAGAACATAGAATGCAGAACACAGAATTTAGAATAAAGACAACAAAATACTGAATATAGGGTTTAGAATTTAGAATTATATCTCAGAATTTAGAATATTGAATACAGAATGCAAAATATAGTATAGAGTGTATAAAATGAAGAAGACACAATATAGAATACAGAATAGAGTAAACAGAACACAGAATTTAGAACATGGAATGCAGAACACAGGATTTAAAATATAGAATACTGAATACTGGATACAGAATTTACAATATATAACGTAGAACACAGAATATAGCATATAGAATACGTAATACAGATACAGAATTCAAATTATACAATGTAGAACATAGAATATAGAATATGGAAAACAGAACACAGATCACAAAATATAGAATTTGGAATGCAGAACACAGTATATAGACTATAGAAAACAGAATACTGAATATAGAATTTATAATAAAGAATGTAGAACACAGAATATAAAATATAGAATACAAAATATTGAATACAGAATTAAGAACTTGGAATGCAATCACAGAATTTAGAATGTATAATACAGAATACTGAATATAGAATTTAGAACATAGAATGCAGAACACAGAATTTAGAATAAAGAAAACAAAATACTGAATATAGAGTTTAGAATTTAGAATTATATCTCAGAATTTAGAATATTGAATACGGAATGCAAAATATAGTATACAGAGTATAAAATGAAGAAGACACAGTTTAGTATATAGAATAGAGAACACAGAACACAGAATTTCAAACATGGAATGCTGAACACAGAATTTAGAATATAGAATACAGAATTATGCATACAGAATTTAGAATATAGAATGTAGAACACAGAAATTAGAATATAGAATACAGAAAAATGAATATAGAATTTAGAACATAGAATGCAGAACACAGAATTTAGAATGTAGAATACAGAATACTGAACATAGAATTTAGAATATAGAATGTCGAACACAGAATATAGAATACAGAAGACAGAATACTGAATAAAGAATTTAGAACATGGAATGCAGAATAGAGAATTTAGAATATAGAATACAGAATACTGAATATATAATTTATAATATAGAATGTAGAACACAGAATATAGAATAGAGAATAGAGCATAGAGATCCCAGAATTTAGAACATGGAATGCAGAAGATAGAATTTAGAATACAGAATACAGAATACTGAATACAGAATTCAGAATATAGAACTTAGAACACAGAATATAGTGTATAGAGTAGAGAATATAGAAACAGAATTTAGAACATGGAATGCAGCACACAGAATTTAGAATATAGAATGTAGAATACTGAATATAGAATTTAGAATATAGAATGTTGAACACAGAGTATAGAATATTGAATAGAGAATTTAGAACCCAGAATTTAGAACATGGAATGCAGAACACAGAATTTAGAATATCGAATACAAAATACTGAATATAGAATTTAGAACATAGAACGTAGAACACAGAATATTGAATAGAGAACACGGAATGCAGAATACATTATACAGAATATAGAATGTCGAACACAGAATATAGAATATAGAATAGAGGATATAGAACCCAGAATTTAGAACATAGAATGCAGAACTCAGAATTTAGAATGTAGAATATAGAATACTGAATATAGAATTTAGAATATAGAATGTCGAACACAGAATATAGAATATAAAATACAGAATACTGATTAAAGTATTTAGACTTGGAATTCAGAACACAGAATATAGAATATAGAATACAGAATTCTGAATATATAATTTATAATATAGAATATAGAACACACAATATAGAATAGAGAATATAGAACCCAGAATTTAGAACATGGAATGCAGAACACAGAATTTAGAATATAGAATACAGAATACTAAATATAGAACGTAGAACACAGAATATAGAATATAGAACACGGAATGAAGAATATGGTATACTGAATATAGAATGTAGAACACAGAAATTAGAATATGGGAAACAGAATACAGAACCCAGAATTTAGAACATGGAATGCAGAACACAGAATTTAGACTATAGAATACAGAATACTGAATATAGAATTTAGAATATTGAATGTAGAACACAGAATATAGAATATAGATTAGAGAATATACAACCCAGAAATTAGAACATGCAATGCAGCACACAGAATTTAGAATATAGACTATAGAATACAGAATACAAAATTTAGAATATAGAACGTAGAACACAGAATATAGAATATAGAATAACGAATGCAGATATAGAATACAAAATATAGAATTTAGAACACAGAATATAGAATATGGAAAACAGTATACAGAACCCAGAATTTAGAACTTAGAATGCAGAACACAGAATGTGGAATATAGAATACAAAATACTGAATATAGAATTTAGAATATAGAATGTAGAACACAGAATATAGAATATAAAATAGAGGATACAGAACCCAGAATTTAGAACATAGAAAGCAGAACACAGAATTTAGAATGTAGAATACAGAATACTGAATATAGAATTTAGAATATAGAATGTCGAAAACAGAATATAGAATATAGAATACAGAATACTGATTAAAGTACTTAGAGTTGTAATGCAGAACACAGAATTTAGAATATAGAATAAAGAATACTGAATATATAATTTATAATATAGAATGTAGAACACAGAATATAGAATAGAGAATAGAGCATAGAGAACCCAGAATTTAGAACATGGAATGCAGAACACAGAATTTATAATACAGAATACAGAATACTGAATACAGAATTTAGAATATAGAACGTAGAACACAGAATATAGAATAGAGAATAGAGAATATAGAAACAGAATGTAGAACATGGAATGCAGCACACAGAATTTAGAATATAGAATATAGAATACTGAGTACAGAAATTAGAATATAGAACGTAGAACACAGAATATAGAATATAGAATAAGGAATGCAGATATAGAATACAAAATATAAAATGTAGAACACAGGATATAGAATATGGAAAAAAGAATACAGAACCCAGAATTTAGAACTTGGAATGCAGAACACAGAATGTAGAATATAGAATACAAAATACTGAATATAGAATTCAGAATATAGAATGTCGAACACAGAATATAGAATATAGAATAGAGGATATAGAACCCAGAATTTAGAACATAGAATGCAGAACTCAGAATTTAGAATGTAGAATATAGAATACTGAATATAGAATTTAGAATATAGAATGTCGAACACAGAATATAGAATATAAAATACAGAATACTGATTAAAGTATTTAGACTTGGAATTCAGAACACAGAATATAGAATATAGAATACAGAATTCTGAATATATAATTTATAATATAGAATATAGAACACACAATATAGAATAGAGAATATAGAACCCAGAATTTAGAACATGGAATGCAGAACACAGAATTTAGAATATAGAATACAGAATACTGAATATAGAACGTAGAACACAGAATATAGAATATAGAACTCGGAATGAATAATATGGTATACAGAATATAGAATGTAGAACACAGAAATTAGAATATGGGAAACAGAATACAGAACCCAGAATTTAGAACATGGAATCCAGAACACAGAATTTAGACTATAGAATAGAAAATAGAGAACCCATAATTTAGAACATGGAATGCAGAACACAGAATTTAGAATATAGAATACTGAATACTGAATACAGAATTTACAATATATAACGTAGAACACAGAATATAGCATATAGAATACGGAATGCAGATACAGAATACAAAATATAGAATGTAGAACATAGAATATAGAATATGGAAAACAGAAACCAGAACCCAGAATATAGAACTTGGAATGCAGAAGACAGAATTTAGACTATAAAATACAGAATACTGAATATAGAACTTAGAATAAAGAATGTAGAACACAGAATATAATATATAGAATACAAAATAATGAATACAGAATTAAGAACATGGAATGCAATCACAGAATTTAGAAAGTATAATACAGAATACTGAATATAGAATTTAGAACATAGAATGCAGAACACAGAATTTAGAATAAAGACAACAAAATACTGAATATAGAGTTTAGAATTTAGAATTATATCTCAGAATTTAGAATATTGAATACAGAATGCAAAATATAGTATAGAGTGTATAAAATGAAGAAGACACAATATAGAATACAGAATAGAGTACACAGAACACAGAATTTAGAACATGGAATGCAGAACACAGGATTTAGTATATAGAATACTGAATACTGGATACAGAATTTACAATATATAACGTAGAACACAGAATATAGCATATAGAATACGTAATACAGATACAGAATTCAAATTATACAATGTAGAACATAGAATATAGAATATGGAAAACAGAACACAGATCACAAAATATAGAACTTGGAATGCAGAACACAGTATATAGACTATAGAAAACAGAATACTGAATATAAAATTTATAATAAAGAATGTAGAACACAGAATATAAAATATAGAATACAAAATATTGAATACAGAATTAAGAACATGGCATGCAATCACAGAATTTAGAATGTATAATACAGAATACTGAATATAGAATTTAGAACATAGAATGCAGAACACAGAATTTAGAATAAAGACAACAAAATACTGAATATAGAGTTTAGAATTTAGAATTATATCTCAGAATTTAGAATATTGAATACGGAATGCAAAATATAGTATATAGAGTATAAAATGAAGAAGACACAGTTTAGTATATAGAATAGAGAACACAGAACACAGAATTTCGAACATGGAATGCTGAACACAGAATTTAGAATATAGAATACAGAATTATGCATACAGAATTTAGAATATAGAATGTAGAACACAGAAATTAGAATATAGAATACAGAAAAATGAATATAGAATTTAGAACATAGAATGCAGAACACAGAATTTAGAATGTAGAATACAGAATACTGAACATAGAATTTAGAATATAGAATGTAGAACACAGAATATAGAATATAGAAGACAGAATACTGAATAAAGAATTTAGAACATGGAATGCAGAATAGAGAATTTAGAATATAGAATACAGAATACTGAATATATAATTTATAAAATAGAATGTAGAACACAGAATATAGAATAGAGAATAGAGCACAGAGATCCCAGAATTTAGAACATGGAATGCAGAAGATAGAATTTAGAATACAGAATACAGAATACTGAATACAGAATTTAGAATATAGAACTTAGAACACAGAATATAGTGTATAGAGTAGAGAATATAGAAACAGAATTTAGAACATGGAATGCAGCACACAGAATTTAGAATATAGAATGTAGAATACTGAATATATAATTTAGAATATAGAATGTTGAACACAGAGTATAGAATATTGAATAGAGAATTTAGAACCCAGAATTTAGAACATGGAATGCAGAACACAGAATTTAGAATATCGAATACAGAATACTGAATATAGAATTTAGAACATAGAACGTAGAACACAGAATATAGAATAGAGAACACGGAATGCAGAATACATTATACAGAATATAGAATGTCGAACACAGAATATAGAATATAGAATAGAGGATATAGAACCCAGAATTTAGAACATAGAATGCAGAACTCAGAATTTAGAATGTAGAATATAGAATACTGAATATAGAATTTAGAATATAGAATGTCGAACACAGAATATAGAATATAAAATACAGAATACTGATTAAAGTATTTAGACTTGGAATTCAGAACACAGAATATAGAATATAGAATACAGAATTCTGAATATATAATTTATAATATAGAATATAGAACACACAATATAGAATAGAGAATATAGAACCCAGAATTTAGAACATGGAATGCAGAACACAGAATTTAGACTATAGAATACAGAATACTGAATATAGAATTTAGAATATTGAATGTAGAACACAGAATATAGAATATAGATTAGAGAATATAGAACCCAGAAATTAGAACATGGAATGCAGCACACAGAATTTAGAATATAGACTATAGAATACTGAATACAAAATTTAGAATATAGAACGTAGAACACAGAATATAGAATATAGAATAACGAATGCAGATATAGAATACAAAATATAGAATTTAGAACACAGAATATAGAATATGGAAAACAGTATACAGAACCCAGAATTTAGAACTTACTATGCAGAACACAGAATGTGGAATATAGAATACAAAATACTGAATATAGAATTTAGAATATAGAATGTAGAACACAGAATATAGAATATACAATAGAGGATACAGAACCCAGAATTTAGAACATAGAAAGCAGAACACAGAATTTAGAATGTGGAATACAGAATACTGAATATAGAATTTAGAAAATAGAATGTCGAAAACAGAATATAGAATATAGAATACAGAATACTGATTAAAGTATTTAGAGTTGTAATGCAGAACACAGAATTTAGAATATAGAATAAAGAATACTGAATATATAATTTTTAAAATAGAATGTAGAACACAGAATATAGAATAGAGAATAGAGCATAGAGAACCCAGAATTTAGAACATGGAATGCAGAACACAGAATTTATAATACAGAATACAGAATACTGAATACAGAATTTAGAATATAGAACGTAGAACACAGAATATAGAATATAGAATAGAGAATATAGAAACAGAATTTAGAACATGGAATGCAGCACACAGAATTTAGAATATATAATATAGAATACTGAATACAGAATTTAGAATATAGAACGTAGAACACAGAATATAGAATATAGAATAAGGAATGCAGATATAGAATACAAAATATAAAATGTAGAAAACAGGATATAGAATATGGAAAAAAGAATATACAACCCAGAATTTAGAACTTGGAATGCAGAACACAGAATGTAGAATATAGAATACAAAATACTGAATAAAGAATTTAGAATATAGAATGTCGAACACAGAATATAGAATATTGAATAGAGGATATAGAACCCAGAATTTAGAACATAGAATGCAGAACACAGAATTTAGAATGTAGAATATAGAATACTGAATATAGAATTTAGAATATAGAATGTCGAACACAGAATATAGAATATAAAATACAGAATACTGATTAAAGTATTTAGACTTGGAATTCAGAAGACAGAATATAGAATATAGAATACAGAATTCTGAATATATAATTTATAATATAGAATATAGAACACACAATTTAGAATAGAGAATATAGAAACCAGAATTTAGAACATGGAATGCAGAAAACAGAATTTAGAATATAGAATACAGAATACTGAATATAGAACGTAGAACACAGAATATAGAATACAGAACACGGAATGAAGAATATGGTATACAGAATATAGAATGTAGAACACAGAAATTAGAATATGGGAAACAGAATACAGAACCCAGAATTTAGAACATGGAATGCAGAACACACACTTTAGACTATAGAATAGAAAATAGAGAACCCTTAATTTAGAACATGGAATACAGAACACAGAATTTAGAATATAGAATACAGAATACTGAATACAGAATTTACAATATATAACGTAGAACACAGAATATAGCATATAGAATACGGAATGCAGATACAGAACACAAAATATAGAATGTAGAACATAGAATATAGAATATGGAAAACAGAACCAAGAACCCAGAATATAGAACTTGGAATGCAGAACACAGTATATAGACTATAGAAAACAGAATACTGAATATAGAATTTAGAATAAAGAATGTAGAACTCAGAATATAAAATATAGTATAGAAAATATTGAATACAGAATTAAGAACATGGAATGCAAACACAGAATTTAGAATATATAATACAGAATACTGAATATAGAATTTAGAACATAGAATGCAGAACACAAATTTAGAATATAGAAAACAAAATACTGAATATAGAGTTTAGAATTTAGGATTATATCTCAGAATTTAGAATATTGAATACGGAATGCAAAATATAGTATATAGAGTATAAAATGAAGAAGACACAGTATAGAATATAGAATAGAGAACACAGAACACAGAATTTCGAACATGGAATGCTGAACACAGAATTTAGAATATAGAATACAGAATTATGCATACAGAATTTAGAATATATAGTGCAGAACACAGAATTTAGTATATAGAATACAGAAAAATGAATATAGAATTTAGAACATAGAATGCAGAACACAGAATTTAGAATGTAGAATACAGAATACTGAACATAGAATTTAGAATATAGAATGTCGAACACAAAATATAGAATATAGAAGACAGAATACTGAATAAAGAATTAAGAACTTGGAATGCAGAATAGAGAATTTAGAATATAGAATACAGAATACTGAATATATAATTGATAATATAGAATGTAGAACACAGAATATAGAATAGAGAATAGAGCATAGAGATCCCAGAATTTAGAACATGGAATGCAGAAGACAGAATTTAGAATACAGAATACAGAATACTGAATACAGAATTTAGAATATAGAACGTAGAACACAGAATATAGTGTATAGAGTAGAGAATATTGAAACAGAATTTAGAACATGGAATGCAGCACACAGAATTTATAATATAGAATATAGAATACTGAGTATAGAATTTAGAATATAGAATGTTGAACACAGAGTATAGAATATTGAATAGAAAATTTAGAACGCAGAATTTAGAACATGGAATGCTCAACACAGAATTTAGAATATCGAATACAGAATACTGAATATACAATTTAGAACATAGAACGTAGAACACAGAATATAGAATAGAGAACACGGAATGCAGAATACATTATACAGAATATAGAATGTCGAACACAGAATATAGAATATAGAATAGAGGATATAGAAACCAGAATTTAGAACATAGAATGCAGAACACAGAATTTAGAATGTAGAATATAGAATACTGAATATAGAATTTAGAATATAGAATGTCGAACACAGAATATAGAATATAAAATACAAAATACTGATTAAAGTATTTAGACTTGGAATTCAGAACACAGAATATAGAATACAGAATACAGAATTCTGAATATATAATTTATAATATAGAATATAGAATACACAATATAAAATAGAGAATATAGAACCCAGAATTTAGAACATGGAATGCAGAACACAGAATTTAGAATATAGAATACAGAATACTGAATATAGAACGTAGAACACAGAATATAGAATATAGAACACGGAATGAAGAATATGGTATACAGAATATAGAATGTAGAACACAGAAATTAGAATATGGGAAACAGAATACAGAACCCAGAATTTAGAACATGGAATGCAGAACACACAATTTAGACTATAGAATAGAAAATAGAGAACCCTTAATTTAGAACATGGAATACAGAACACAGAATTTAGAATATAGAATACTGAATACTGAATACAGAATTTACAATATATAACGTAGAACACAGAATATAGCATATAGAATACGGAATGCAGATACAGAATTCAAAATATAGAATATAGAACATAGAATATAGAATATGGAAAACAGAACCCAGAACCCAGAATATAGAACTTGGAATGCAGAAAACAGTATATAGACTATAGAAAACAGAATACTGAATATAGAATTTAGAATAAAGAATGTGGAACTCAGAATATAAAATATAGAATAGAAAATATTGAATACAGAATTAAGAACATGGAATGCAAACACAGAATTTAGAATATATAATACAGAATACTGAATATAGAATTTAGAACATAGAATGCAGAACACAAATTTAGAATATAGAAAACAAAATACTGAATATAGACTTTAGAATTTAGAATTATATCTCAGAATTTAGAATATTGAATACGGAATGCAAAATATAGTATATAGAGTATAAAATGAAGAAGACACAGTATAGAATATAGAATAGAGAACACAGAACACAGAATTTCGAACATGGAATGCTGAACACAGAATTTAGAATATAGAATACAGAATTATGCATACAGAATTTAGAATATATAATGTAGAACACAGAATTTAGTATATAGAATACAGAAAAATGAATATAGTATTTAGAACATAGAATGCAGAACACAGAATTTAGAATGTAGAATACAGAATACTGAACATAGAATTTAGAATATAGAACGTCGAACACAGAATATAGAATATAGAAGACAGAATACTGAATAAAGTATTTAGAACATGGAATGCTGAACATAGGATATACAATACAGAATACAGAATTATGTATATAGAATTTAGAAGATAGAATGCAGAACACAGAATTTAGAATATAGAATACAGAATAATGAATATAGAATTTAGAACATAGAATGCAGAACACAGAATTTATAATGTAGAATACAGAATACTGAATATGGAATTTAGAATATAGAATGTCGAACACAGAATATAGAATATAGAAGACAGAATACTGAATAAAGAATTTAGAACTTGGAATGCAGAACACAGAATTTAGAATATAGAGTACAGAATACTGAATATAGAACGTAGAACACAGAATATAGAATATAGAACACGGAATGCAGTATATGGAATACAGAATATAGAATTTGGAACACAGAAGTTAGAATATGGAAAACAGAATACAGAACCCAGAATTTAGAACATGGAATGCAGAACACAGAATTTAGAATATAGAATACAGAATACTGAATACAGAATTTAGAATATAGAAGATAGAACACAGAATATAGAATATAGAATACGGAATGCAGATATAGAATACAAAATATAGAATGTAGAACATAGAATATAGAATATGGAAACCAGAATACAGAACACAGAATTTAGAACATGGAATGCAGAACACAGAATTCAGATTATAGGATACAGAATACTGAATATAGAATTTAGAATAAAGAATGTAGAACTCAGAATATAGAATATGGAATAGAATATATAGAATCCAGAATTTAGAACATGGAATGCAAACACAGAATTTGAATATATAATACAGAATACTGAATATTGAATTTAGAACAAAGAATGCAGTACACAGAATTTAGAATATAGAAAACAGAATACTGAATATAGAGTTTAGAATTTAGAATTATATCTCAGAATTTAGAATATAGTATATGGAATGCAAAATATACAATGTAGAGTATAAAATGAAAAAAACACAATATTGAATACAGAATAGGGAATATAGAACACAGAATTTAGAACATGGAATTCTGAACACAGGATTTAGAATATAGAATACAGAATTATGCATATAGAATTTAGAATTTAGAATGTACAACACAGAATTTAGATTATAGAATACAGAATAATGAATATAGAATTTAGAACATAGAATGCAGAACACAGAATATAGAATGTAGAATACAGAAACCTGAACATAGAATTTAGAATATAGAATGTCGAACTCATAATATAGAATATATAATACAAAATACTGAATAAAGAATTTAGAACTTGGAAAGCAGAACACAGAATTTAGAATATATTATACAGAATACTGAATATATATTTTATAAAACAGAATGTAGAACACAGAATATACAATACAGATTAGAAAATAGAGAACCCAGAATTTAGAACATGGAATGCAGAGCACAGTATTTAGAATATAGAATACTGAATACTGAATACAGAATTTAGAACAGAGAATGCAGAACACAGAATTTAGAATATAGAAAACAAAATACTGAATATAGAGTTTAGAAATTAGAATTATATCTCAGAATTTAGAATATTGAATACGGAATGCAAAATATAGTATATAGAGTATAAAATGAAGAAGACACAATATAGAATACAGAATAGAGAATACAGAACACAGAATTTAGAACATGGAATGCTGAACACAGAATTTAGAATATAGAATACAGAATTATGCATATAGAATTTAGAATATAGAATGTAGAACACAAAATTTAGAATATAGAATACAGAAAAATGAATATAGAATTTAGAACATAGAATGCAGAACACAGAATTTATAATGTAGAATACAGAATACTGAACATAGAATTTAGAATATAGAGTGTCGAACACAGTATATAGAATAGAGAATAGAGAATATAGAACCCAGAATTTAGAACATGGAATGCAGAAAACAGAATTTAGAAAATAGAATACAGAATACTGAAGATAGGATTTAGAATATAGAATGAAGAACACAGAATATAGAATATAGAAGACGGAATACAGAATATAGTATACAGAATATAGAATTTAGAACACAGTATATAGAACATGGAAACCGAATACAGAATCCAAAATTTAGAACATGGAATGCAGAACACAGAATTTAAAATATAGAATACAGAATACTGAATATAGAATTTAGAATATAGAATGTGGCACACAGAATATAGAATAGTGAATAGAGAATATAGAACACAGAATTTAGAACATGGAATGCTGAACACAGAATATAGAATACAGAATACAGAATTATGAATATAGAATTTAGAACATAGAATGCATAACACAGAATTTAGAATGTAGAATACAGAAGACTGAATATAGAATTTAGAATACAGAATGTAGAACACATAATATAGAATATAGAATACGGAATGCAGAATATAGTATGTAGAATATAGAATGGAAAACACAAAATATAGTATAGAGTAGAGAATTTAGAACCCAGAATATAGAACATGGAATGCAGAACACTGAATTTAGAACACAGAAAACAGAATACTGGATTTAGAATTTAGAATATAGAAAGTAGAACACAATATATATAATATAGAATACGGAATGCAGAATCTAGTATACAGAATATTGAATGTAGAACACAGAATATATAATATGGAAAACAGAATACAGAACCCAGAATTTAGAACAAGGAATGCAGCACACAGAATTTAGAATATAGAATACACAATAATGAATATATAATTTAGAAAATAGAATGTAGAACACAGAATATAAAATATAGCATAGAGAATATAGAACACAGAATTCAGAAAATTGAATGCAGAACACAGAAGTTAGAGTATAGAATACAGAATACTGAATATAGAATTTAGAATATAGAATGTAGAACACAGAATTTAGAATATAGAATTGAAAATATAGAATCCAGAATTTAGAACATGGAATGCAAACACAGAATTTAGAATACATAATACAGAATACTGAATATAGAATTTAGAACATAGATTGCAGAACAGAGAATTTAGAATACAGAATATAGAATACTGAAAATAGAATATTGAACATTGAATGCAGAACACGGAATTCAGAATATAGAAAACAGAATACTGAATATAGAGTTTAGAATTTAGAATTATAACACAGAATTTAGAATATAAAATTCGGAATGCAAAATAAATTATATAGAGTATCAAATGAAGAACACACAATATAAAATATAGAATAGAGAATTTAGAACACAGAATTTAGAACATGGAATGCTGAAAACAGTATTTAGAATATAGAATACAGATTTATTAATATAGAATTTAGAATATAGTTCGTAGAACACAGAATATAGAATACAGAATACAGGATAATGAATATAGAAAGTAGAACTCAGTATGCAGAACACAGAATTTAGAATATAGAATACAGAATACTGAATATATAATTTATAATATTGAATGTAGAACACAGAATATAGAATATAGTTTAGAGAATATAGAACCCAGAATTTAGAACATGGAATGTAGAACACAGAATTTAGAATACAGAATACAGAACACTGAATACAGAATTTAAAATATAGAACGTAGAACAAAGAATATAGAATATAGAATAGAGAATACAGAACCCAGAATATAGAAAATGGAATGCAGAACACTGAATTTACAAGATAGAATACAGAATACTGAATATAGATTTTTGAATATAGAATGTAAAACACAAAATATAGAAGACGGAATGCAGAATATAGTATACAGAATGTAGAATGTAGGACACAGAATATAGAATATGAAAAACAGAATACAGAACACAGAATTTAGAACTTGGAATGCAGAACACAGAATTTAGAATATAGAATACAGAATAATGAATATAGAATTTAGAACATGGAATGCAGAACACAGAATTTAGAATATAGAATAAAGAATACTGAATATAGAACGTAGAACACAGAATATAGAATATAGAACACGGAATGAAAAATATGGTATACAGAATATAGAATGTAGAACACAGAAATTAGAATATGGGAAACAGAATACAGAACCCAGAATTTAGAACATGGAATGCAGAACACAGAATTTAGAATATATTATACAGAACACTGAATATATATTTTATAAAACAGAATGTAGAACACAGAATATAGAATACAGAAAAGAAAATAGAGAACCCAGAATTTAGAACATGGAATGCAGAGCACAGTATTTAGAATATAGAATACTGAATACTGAATACAGAATTTACAATATATAACGTAGAACACAGAATATAGCATATAGAATACGGAATGCAGATACAGAATACAAAATATAGAATGTAGAACATAGAATATAGAATATGGAAAACAGAACCCAGAAACCAGAATATAGAACTTGGAATGCAGAACACAGAATTTAGACTATAGAATACAGAATACTGAATATAGAATTTAGAATAAAGAATGTAGAACACAGAATATAAAATATAGAATACAAAATATTGAATACAGAATTAAGAACATGGAATGCAATCACAGAATTTAGAATGTATAATACAGAATGCTGAATATAGAATTTAGAACATAGAATGCAGAACACAGAATTTAGAATAAAGACAACAAAATACTGAATATAGAGTTTAGAATTTAGAATTATATCTCAGAATTTAGAATATTGAATACAGAATGCAAAATATAGTATAGAGTGTATAAAATGAAGAAGACACAATATAGAATACAGAATAGATTACACAGAACACAGAATTTAGAATATGGAATGAAGAACACAGGATTTAGAATATAGAATACTGAATACTGAATACAGAATTTACAATATATAACATAGAACACAGAATATAGCATATAGAATACGTAATGCAGATACAGAATTCAAAATATAGAATGTAGAACATAGAATATAGAATATGGAAAACAGTACACAGATCACAGAATATAGAACTTGGAATGCAGAACACAGTATATAGACTATAGAAAACAGAATAATGAATATAGAATTTAGAATAAAGAAGGTAGAACTCAGAATATAAAATATAGAATAGAAAATATTGAATACAGAATTAAGAACATGGAATGCAAACACAGAATTTAGAATATAAAATACAGAATACTGAATATAGAATTTAGAACATAGAATGCAGAACACAGAATTTAGAATATAGAAAACAAAATACTGAATATAGAATTTAGAATTTAGAATTATATCTCAGAATTTATAATATTGAATACGGAATGCAAAATATAGTATATAGAGTATAAAATGAAGAAGACACAATATAGAATATAGAATAGAGAACATAGAACACAGAATTTAGAACATGGAATGCTGAACACAGAATTTAGAATATAGAATACAGAATTATACATACAGAATTTAGAAAATAGAATGTAGAACACAGAATTTAGAATATAGAATAAAGAAAAATGAATATAGAATTTAGAACATAGAATGCAGAACACAGAATTTAGAATGTAGAATACAGAATACTGAACATAGAATTTAGAATATAGAATGTCGAACACAGAATATAGAATATAGAAGACAGAATAATGAATAAAGAATTTAGAACATGGAATGCAGCACACAGAATTTAGAATATAGAATATAGAATACTGAATACAGAATTTAGAATATAGAACGTAGAACAAAGAATATAGAATATAGAATAAGGAATGCAGATATAGAATACAAAATACAAAATGTAGAACACAGAATGTAGAATATGGGAAAAAGAATACAGAACCCAGAATTTAGAACTTGGAATGCAGAACACAGAATGTAGAATATAGAATACAAAATACTGAATATAGAATTTAGAATATAGAATGTCGAACACAGAATATAGAATATAGAATAGAGGATATAGAATCCAGAATTTAGAACATAGAAAGCAGAACACAGAATTTAGAATGTAGAATATAGAATACTGAATATAGAATTTAGAATATAGAATGTCGAACACAGAATATAGAATATAAAATACAGAATACTGATTAAGTATTTAGACTTGGAATGCAGAACACAGAATTTAGAATATAGAAAACAGAATTCTGAATACATAATTTATAATAAAGAATATAGAACACACAATATAGAATAGAGACTATAGAACCCAGAATTTAGAACATGGAATGCAGAACACAGAATTTAGAATATAGGATACAGAATACTGAATATAGAACGTAGAACACAGAATATAGAATATAGAACACGGAATGAAGAATATGATATACAGAATATAGAATGTAGAACACAGAAATTAGAATATGGGAAAAAGAATACAGAACCCAGAATTTAGAACATGGAATGCAGAACACAGAATTTAGACTATAGAATACAGAATACTGAATATAGTATTTAGAATATAGAATGTAGAACACAGAATATAGAATATAGAATACAAAATAGAGAACCCAAAATTCAGATCATGGAATGCAGAACACAGAATTTAGAATATAGAATACTGAATACTTAATACAGAATTTACAATATATAACGTAGAACACATAATATAGCATATAGAATACGGAATGCAGATACAGAATACAAAATATACAATGTAGAACATAGAATATAGAATATGGAAAACAAAACACAGGACCCAGAATAAAGAACTTGGAATGCAGAACACAGAGTTTAGACTATAGAAAACAGAATACTGAATATAGAATTTAGAATAAAGAATGTAGAACACAGAATATAAAATATAGAATAGAAAATATTGAATACAGAATTAAGAAAATGGAACGCAAACACAGAATTAAGAATATATAATACAGAATACTGAATATAGAATTTAGAACATAGAATGCAGAACACAGAATTTAGAATATAGAATAAAGAATACTGAATATATAATTTATAATATAGAATGTAGAACACAGAATATAGAATAGAGAATAGAGCACAGAGAACCCAGAATTTAGAACATGGAATGCAGAACACAGAATTT
This sequence comes from Vicugna pacos, assembly GCF_048564905.1. Taxonomy (NCBI): domain Eukaryota; kingdom Metazoa; phylum Chordata; class Mammalia; order Artiodactyla; family Camelidae; genus Vicugna; species Vicugna pacos. Next base: position 535,875 of record NW_027328734.1, on the reverse strand, counting down.
AGAATACAGAACACAGAATACTGAATACAGAATTTAGAATATAGAACGTAGAACACAGAATATAGAATAGAGAATAGAGAATACTAAATACAGAATTTAGAACATGGAATGCAACACACAGAATTTAGAATATAGAATATAGAATACTGAGTACAGAAATTAGAATATAGAACTTAGAACACAGAATATAGAATATAGAATAAGGAATGCAGATATAGAATACAAAACATAAAATGTAGAACATAGGATATAGAATATGGAAAAAAGAATACAGAACCCAGAATTTAGAACTTGGAATGCAGAACACAGAATGTAGAATATAGAATACAAAATACTGAATATAAAATTTAGAATATAGAATGTCGAACACAGAATATACAATATAGAATAGAGGATATAGAACCCAGAATTTAGAACATAGAATGCAGAACACAGAATTTAGAATGTAGAATATAGAATACTGAATATAGAATTTAGAATATAGAATGTCGAACACAGAATATAGAATATAAAATACAGAATACTGATTAAAGTATTTAGACTTGGAATTCAGAACACAGAATATAGAATATAGAATACAGAATTCTGAATATATAATTTATAATATAGAATAAAGAACACACAATATAGAATTGAGAATATAGAACCCAGAATTTAGAACATGGAATGCAGAACACAGAATTTAGAATATAGAATACAGAATACTGAATATAGAACGTAGAACACAGAATATAGAATATAGAACACGGAATGAAGAATATGGTATACAGAATATAGAATGTAGAACACAGAAATTAGAATATGGGAAACAGAATACAGAACCCAGTATTTAGAAGATGGAATGCAGAACACAGAATTTAGACTATAGAATACAGAATACTGAATATAGAATTTAGAATATAGAATGTAGAACACAGAATATAGAATATAGAATAGAGAATATAGAACCCAGAATTTAGAACATGGAATGCAGCACACAGAATTTAGAATATAGAATACTGAATACTGAATACAGAATTTACAGTATATAACGTAGAACACAGAATATAGAATATAGAATATAGAATACTGAATACAGAATTTAGAATATAGAACTTAGAACACAGAATATAGAATATAGAATAAGGAATGCAGATATAGAATACAAAATATAAAATTTAGAACACAGGATATAGAATATGGAAAAAAGAATACAGAACCCAGAATTTAGAACTTGGATTTCAGAACACAGAATGTAGAATATAGAATACAAAATACTGAATATAGAATGTAGAATATAGAATGTCGAACACAGAATATAGAATATAGAATAGAGGATATAGAACCCAGAATTTAGAGCATAGAATGTAGAACACAGAATTTAGAATGTAGAATATAGAATACTGAATATAAAATTTAGAATATAGAATGTCGAACACAGAATATAGAATATAAAATACAGAATACTGATTAAAGTATTTAGACTTGGAATTCAGAACACAGAATATAGAATATAGAATACAGAATTCTGAATACATAATATAGAATATAGAATATAGAACACACAATATAGAATAGAGAATATAGAACCCAGAATTTAGAACATGGAATGCAGAAAACAGAATTTAGAATATAGAATACAGAATACTGAATATAGAACCTAGAACACACTATAAAGAATATAGAACACGGAATGAAGAATATGGTATACAGAATATAGAATGTAGAACACAGAATTTAGAATATGTTACACAGAATACAGAACCAAGAATTTAGAACATGGAATGCAGAACACAGAATTTAGAATATAGAATAGAAAATAGAGAACCCAGAATTTAGAACATGGAATGCAGAACACAGAATTTAGAATATAGAATACTGAATACTGAATACAGAATTTACAGTATATAACGTAGAACACAGAATATAGCATATAGAATACGGAATGCAGATACAGAATACAAAATATAGAATGTAGAACATAGAATATAGAATATGGAAAACAGAACCCAGAACCCAGAATATAGAACTTGGAATGCAGAAGACAGAATTTAGACTATAGAATACAGAATACTGAATATAGAACGTAGAACACAGAATATAGTATATAGAACACGGAATGAAGAATATGGTATACAGAATATAGAATATAGAACACAGAATTTAGAATATGGGAAACAGAATACAGAACCCAGAATTTAGAACATGGAATGCAGAACACAGAATTTAGACTATAGAATACAGAATACTGAATATAGAACTTAGAATAAATACTGTAGAACTCAGAATATTGAATATAGAATAGAAAATATACAATCCAGAACTTAGAACATGGAATGCAATCACAGAATTTAGAATATACAATACAGAATACTGAATATTGAATTTAGACCATACAATGCAGAACACAGAATTTTGAATATAGAAAACAGAATACTAAATATAGAGTTTAGAATTTAGAATTATATTTCAGAATTTAGAATATAGAATAGGGAAAGCAAAATATAGTATGTAGAGTATAAAATGAAGAACACAAAATATAGAATACAGAATAGATGATATAGAACACAGAATTTAGAACATGGAATGCAGAACAAAGAATTTACAATATAGAAAACAGAATATTGAATATAGAATTCAGAATATTGAATGTAGATCCCAGAATATAGAATAGAGAATAGAGAATATAGAACCCAGAATTTAGAACATGGAATGCAGAACACAAAATTTAGAATATACAATACAGAATACTGAATATAGAATTAAGAATATAGATTGTAGAACACAGAATATAGAACATAGAACACGGAATGCAGAATATATTATACAGAATATAGAAAGTAGAACACAAAATATAGAATATGAAAAAAAGAATACAGAACACAGAATTTAGAACATGGAATGCAGAACACAGAATTTAGAATATAGAATACAGAATAATGAATATAGAATTTAGAATATAGAATGCAGAAATCAGAATTTATACTATAGAATACCGAATACTAAATATAGAGTTTAGAATATAGAATGTTGAACACAGAATATAGAATATAGTATATAAAATATAGAATCCAGAAATTAGAACATGGAATGCAAACACAGAATTTAGAATATATAAAACAGAATACTGAATAAAGAATTTAGAAAATAGAATGCAGAACACACAATTTATGATATAGAAAACAGAATACCTAATATAGAGTTAAGAATTTAGAATTATATCTCAGAATAAAGAATATAGATTACGGAATGCAAAATATAGTATGTAGAGTATAAAATGAAGAACACACAATATACAATATAGAATAGAGAATATAGAACACAGAATTTAGAACATGGAATGCTAAACACAGAATTTAGATTATAGAATAAAGAATTATGAATATAGAATTTAGAATATAGAATACATAAACCAGAATTTAGAATACAGAATACAGAATAATAAATATAGAATTTAGAAAATAGAATGCAGAACACAGAATTTAGAATGTAGAATACAGAATACTGAATATAGAATTTAGAATATAGAAGGTCGAACACAGAATACAGAATATAGGATACAGAACACTGAATAAAGAATTTAGAATTTGGAAGGCAGAATACAGAATTTAGAATATAGAATACAGAATACTGAATATATAATTTATAATATAGAATGCAGAACACATAATGTATAATATTGAATAGAGAATATAGAACCCAGAATTTAGAACATGGAATGCAGAACACAGAATTTAGAATTTAGAATACAAAACATTGAATATAGAATTTAGAATATAGAATGTAGAACACAGAATATATAATATAGAATACAGAATGCAAAATATAGTATACAGAATATAGAATGTAGAACACAGAATATAGAATATGGAAAACAGAATACAGAATTCAAAATTTAAACATGCAATGCAGAACAAAGAATTTAGAATATAGAATACAGAATAATGAATATAGAATTTAGAACATAGAATGCAGAACACAGAAGTTAGAGAATAGAATACAGAATACTGAATATAGAATTTAGAATATAGAATGTAGAACACAGAATTTAGAATATAGAATAGAAAATATAGGATCCAGAATATAGAACATGGAATGCAAACACAGAATTTAGAATACATAATACAGAATACTGAATATAGAATATAGAACATAGATTGCAGAACACAGAATTTAGAATACAGAATATAGAATACTGAAAATAGAATATTGAGCATGGAATGCAGAACACGGAATTCAGAATATAGAGAACAGAATACTGAATATAGAGTTTAGAATTTAGAATTAAAACTCAGAATTTAGAATACAGAATTCGGAATGCAAAATATAGTATGTAGAGTATAAAATGAAGAACACACAATATAAAATATAGAATAGAGAATATAGAACACAGAATTTAGAACATGGAATGCTGAAAACAGTATTTAGAATATAGAATACAGAATTATTAATATAGAATTTAGAATATAGAACGTATAACACAGAATATAGAACACAGAATACAGGATATTGAATATAGAATATAGAACTTAGAATGCAGAACCCAGAATTTAGAATAAAGAATACAGAATACTGAATATATAATTTATAATATAAAATGTAGAACACAGAATATAAATATAGAATAGAGAATATAGAACCCAGAATTTAGAACATGGAATGCAGAACACAGAATTTAGAATACAGAATACAGAATACTGAATACAGAATTTAGAATATAGAATATAGAACACAGAATATAGAATATAGAATAGAGAATAGAGAACCCAGAATTTAGAACATGGAATGCAGAGCACAGAATTTAGAATATAGAAAACAGATTACTGAATACAGAAATTAGAATATAGAATATAGAACACAGAATATAGAATATAGAACACGGAATGCAGAATATGGAATACAGAATATATAATGTAGAACACAGAATACAGAATATGGAAAACAGAATACAGAACCCGGAATTTAGTACATGGAATGCAGAACACAGAATTTAGAATATAGAATACAGATTAATGAATATAGAATTTAGAACATAGAATCGAGAACACAGAATTTAGAATGTAGAATACAGAATACTGAATATAGAATTTAGAATAAAGAATGTAGAACTCAGAATATAGAATATAGAATAGAAAATATTGAATTCAGAATTAAGAACATGGAATGAAAACACAGAATATAGAATATATAATACAGAATACTGAATATAGAATTTAGAAGATAGAATGCCAAACACAGAATTTAGAATATAGAAAACAGAATACTGAATACAGAATTTAGAATATAGAACGTAGAACACAGGATATAGGATACAGAACACGGAATGCAGATTATGGTATACAGAATATTGAATGTAGAACACAGATTATAGAATATGGAAAACAGAATACAGAAACCGGAATTTAGAACATCGAATGCAGAACACAGAATTTAGAATATAGAATAAAGAACAATGAATATAGAATTTAGAACATAGAATGCAGAACACAGAATTTACAATGCAGAATACAGAATACTGAATATAGAATTTAGAATATAGAATGTCGAACACAGAATATAGAATATAGAATACAGAATACTGAATAAAGAATTTAGAACTTGGAAGGCAGAATAGAGAATTTAGAATATAGAATACAGAATACTGAATATATAATTTATAGTATAGAATGTAGAACACAGAATATAGAATATAGAATAGAGAATATAGAACACAGAATTTAGAACATGGAATGCAGCACACAGAATTTAGGATATAGAATGTCGAACACAGAATATAGAATATAGAATACAGAATACTGAATAAAGAATTTAGAACTTGGAAGGCAGAATAGAGAATTTAGAATATAGAATACAGAATACTGAATATATAATTTATAATATAGAATTTAGAACACAGAATATAGTATATACAAAAGGAAATATAACCCAGAATTTAGAACATGGAATGCAGAACACAGAATTTAGAATATATAATACAGAATACTGAATATAGAATTTAGAAAATAGAATGCAGAACACAGAATTTAGAATATAGAATACAGAATACTGAATATAGTATTTAGAATATAGAATGTGGAACACAGAATAGAAAATAGAGAATAGAGAATATAGAAAACAGAATATAGAACATGGAATGCAGAACACAGAATTTAGAATATAGAAAACAGAATACTGAATATAGAATTTAGAATATAGAATGTAGAAGACAGAATGTAGAATATAGAACACGGAATGCAGAATATATTATACAGAATATAGAATATAGAACACAAAATATAGAATATGAAAAACAGAATACAGAACCCAGAATTTAGAACATGGAATGCAGAACACAGAATTTAGAATATAGAATACAGAATAATGAATATAGAATTAAGAATATAGAATGTAGAACACAGAATATGCAATATAGTATATAAAATACAGAAACCAGAATTTAGAACGTGGAATGCAAACAGAGAATTTAGAATATATAAAACAGGATACTGAATATAGAATTTAGAAAATAGAATGCAGAACACAGAATTTAGAATATAGAAAACACAATACTGAATATAGAGATAAGAATTTAGAATTATAACTCAGAATTTAGAATATAGGTTACGGAATGCAAAATATAGTATGTAGAGAATAAAATGAAGAACACACTATATAGAATATAGAATAGAGAATATAGAACACAGAATTTAGGACATGGAATGCTGAACACAGAATTTAGATTACAGAATAAAGAATTATGTATGTAGAATTTAGAATATAGAATGCAGAACACAGAATATAGAATATAGAACACGGAATGCAGAATACGGAATACAGAATATATAATGTAGAACACAGAATACAGAATATGGAAAACAGAATACAGAACCCGGAATTTAGAACATGGAATGCAGAACACAGAATTTAGAATATAGAATACAGATTAATAAATATAGAATTTAGAACATAGAATCCAGAACACAGAATTTAGAATGTAGAATACAGAATACTGAATATAGAATTTAGGACATAGAATGCCGAACACAGAATTTAGAATATAGAAAACAGAATACTGAATACAGAATTTAGAATATAGAACGTAGAACACAGAATATAGGATATAGAACACGGAATGCAGAATATGGTATACAGAATATTGAATGTAGAACACAGATTATAGAATATGGAAAACAGAATACAGAAACCGGAATTTAGAACATCGAATGCAGAACACAGAATTTAGAATATAGAATAAAGAATAATGAAGATAGAATTTAGAACATAGAATGCAGAACACAGAATTTACAATGCAGAATACAGAATACTGAATATAGAATTTAGAATATAGAAAGTCGAACACAGAATATAGAATATAGAATACAGAATACTGAATAAAGAATTTAGAACTTGGAAGGCAGAATAGAGAATTTAGAATATAGAATACAGAATACTGAATATATAATTTATAATATAGAATGTAGAACATAGAATATAGTATATACAAAACGGAAAATAGAACCCAGAATTTAGAACATGGATTGCAGAACACAGAATTTAGAATATAGAATACAGAATACTGAATACAGAATTTAGAATATAGAACGTAGAACACAGAATATAGTATATAGAATATGGAATGCAGTTATAGAAAACAAAATATAGAATGTAGAACACAGAACATAGAATATGGAAAACAAAATACAGAACCCAGAATTTAGAAAATGGAATGCAGAAAACAGAATTTAGAATATGGATTACAGAATACTGAATAAAGAATTTAGAACTTGGAATGCAGAACACAGAATTTTGAATATAGAATACAGAATACTGAATATATAATTTATAATATAGAATGTAGGACACAGAATATAGTATATACTATAGGGAATGTAGAACCCAGAATTTAGAACATGGAATGCAGAACACAGAATTTATAATATAGAATACAGAATACTGAATATAGAACGTAGAACACAGAATAAAGAATATGGAACACGGAATGCAGAATATGCTATACAGTATATAGAATGTAGAACACAGAATATAGAATATGGAAAAGAGAATACAGAACCCAGAATTTAGAACATGGAATGCTGAACACAGAATTTAGAATATAGAATACAGAATACTGAATATAGAGTTTAGAACATAGAATGTAGAACACAGAATATAGAATATAGTTCACGGAATGCAGAATATAGTATACAGAAAATAGAATGTAGAACACAGAATATAGAATATGGAAAACAGAATACAGAACACAGAATTTATAACATGGAATGCGGAACACAGAATATAGAATATAAAATACTGAATACGGAAGACAGAATTTGCAATATATAACGTAGAACACAGAATATAGACTATAGAACACGGAATGCAGATACAGAACACAAAATTTCGAATGTAGAACATAGAATATAGAATATGGGAAACAGAATACAGAATCCAGAATATAGAACTTGGATTGCAGAACTTAGAATTAAGACTATAGAATACAGAATACTGAATATAGAATTTAGAATAAAGAATTTAGAACCCAGAATATAGAATATACAATAGAAAATATTGAATCCACAATTTAGAACATGGAATGAAATCACAGAATTTAGAATATAGAAAACAGAATACTGAATATAGAGTTTAGAATATAGAATTATATCTCAGAATTTGGAATATAGAATACGGAAAGCATAATATAGTATATAGAGTATAAAATGAAGAACACAAAATATAGAATGCAGAATAGAGAATACAGAACACAGAATTTAGAATATATAAAACAGAATACTGAATACAGAAATTAGAATATACAACGTAGAACACAGAATATAGAATATAGAACACGGAATGCAGAATATGGTATACAGAATATAGAATGTGGAACACAGAATATAGAATATGGAAAACAGAAAACAGAACCCGGAATTTAGAACATGGAATGCAGAACACAGAATTTAGAATATAGAATACAGAATAATGAATAAAGAATATAGAACATCGAATGCAGAACACAGAATTTAGAATGAAGATTACAGAATACTGAATATACAATTTAGAATATAGAATGTCGAACACAGAATATAAAATATAGAATATAGAATACTGATAAAGAATTTAGAACGTGGAATGCAGAACACAGAATTTAGAATATAGAATACAGAATAATGAATAAAGAATTTAGAACGTGGAATGCAGAACAGAGAATTTGGAATATAGAATACAGAATTCTGAATACAGAATTTAGAATATAGAATGTAGAACACAGAATATTGAATATAGAATAGAAAATATACAATCCAGAATTTAGAACATGGAATGCAAACCCAGAATTTACAATATATAATACAGAATACTGAATATAGAATTTAGAACTTAGAATGCAAGACACAGAATTTAGAATGTAGATACAGAAAACTGAATATAGAATTTAGAATATAGAATGTTGAACACAGAATATAGAATATAGAATAGAGAATATACAACCCAGAATTTAGAACATGGAATGTAGAACACAGAATTTAGAATATAGAATAAAGAATACTGAAATTATAATTTATAATATAGAATGTAGAACACAGAATAGAGAATAGAGAATAGAGAATATAGAACCCAGAATTTAGAACATGGAATGCAGCACACAGAATTTAGAATATAGAATATAGAATACTGAATACAGAATTTAGAATATAGAACGTAGAACACAGAATATAGAATATAGAATACGGAAAGCAGATATAGAATACAAAATATAGAATGTAGAACACAGAATATAGAATATGGGAAACAGAATACAGAACCCAGAATTTAGAACATGGAATGCAGAACACAGAATTTAGAATATAGAATAGAAAATAGAGAACCCAGAATTTAGAACATGGAATGCAGAACACAGAATTTAGAATATAGAATACTGAATACTGAATACAGAATTTACATTATATAACGTAGAACACAGAATATAGCATATAGAATACGGAATGCAGATACAGAATACAAAATATAGAATGTAGAACATAGAATATAGAATATGGAAAACAGAACCCAGAACCCAGAATATAGAACTTGGAATGCAGAAGACAGAATTTAGACTATAGAATACAGAATACTGAATATAGAACGTAGAACACAGAATATAGTATATAGAACACGGAATGAAGAATATGGTATACAGAATATAGAATGTAGAACACAGAATTTAGAATATGGGAAACAGAATACAGAACCCAGAATTTAGAACATGGAATGCAGAACACAGAATTTAGACTATAGAATACAGAATACTGAATATAGAACTTAGAATAAATACTGTAGAACTCAGAATATTGAATATAGAATAGAAAATATACAATCCAGAACTTAGAACATGGAATGCAATCACAGAATTTAGAATATACAATACAGAATACTGAATATTGAATTTAGAACATAGAATGCAGAACACAGAATTTTGAATATAGAAAACAGAATACTAAATATAGAGTTTAGAATTTAGAATTATATTTCAGAATTTAGAATATAGAATAGGGAAAGCAAAATATAGTATGTAGAGTATAAAATGAAGAACACAAAATATAGAATACAGAATAGATGATATAGAACACAGAATTTAGAACATGGAATGCAGAACAAAGAATTTACAATATAGAAAACAGAATATTGAATATAGAATTCAGAATATTGAATGTAGATCCCAGAATATAGAATAGAGAATAGAGAATATAGAACCCAGAATTTAGAACATGGAATGCAGAACACAAAATTTAGAATATACAATACAGAATACTGAATATAGAATTAAGAATATAGATTGTAGAACACAGAATATAGAACATAGAACACGGAATGCAGAATATATTATACAGAATATAGAAAGTAGAACACAAAATATAGAATATGAAAAAAAGAATACAGAACACAGAATTTAGAATATGGAATGCAGAACACAGAATTTAGAATATAGAATACAGAATAATGAATATAGAATTTAGAATATAGAATGCAGAAATCAGAATTTATACTATAGAATACCGAATAATAAATATAGAGTTTAGAATATAGAATGTTGAACACAGAATATAGAATATAGTATATAAAATATAGAATCCCGAAATTAGAACATGGAATGCAAACACAGAATTTAGAATATATAAAACAGAATACTGAATAAAGAATTTAGAAAATAGAATGCAGAACACACAATTTATGATATAGAAAACAGAATACCTAATATAGAGTTAAGAATTTAGAATTATATCTCAGAATAAAGAATATAGATTACGGAATGCAAAATAAAGTATGTAGAGTATAAAATGAAGAACACACAATATACAATATAGAATAGAGAATATAGAACACAGAATTTAGAACATGGAATGCTAAACACAGAATTTAGATTATAGAATAAAGAATTATGAATATAGAATTTAGAATATAGAATACATAAACCAGAATTTAGAATACAGAATACAGAATAATAAATATAGAATTTAGAAAATAGAATGCAGAACACACAATTTATGATATAGAAAACAGAATACCTAATATAGAGTTAAGAATTTAGAATTATATCTCAGAATAAAGAATATAGATTACGGAATGCAAAATATAGTATGTAGAGTATAAAATGAAGAACACACAATATACAACATAGAATAGAGAATATAGAACACAGAATTTAGAACATGGAATGCTAAACACAGAATTTAGATTATAGAATAAAGAATTATGAATATAGAATTTAGAATATAGAATACATAAACCAGAATTTAGAATACAGAATACAGAATAATAAATATAGAATTTAGAAAATAGAATGCAGAACACAGAATTTAGATTGTAGAATACAGAATACTGAATATAGAATTTAGAATATAGAAGGTCGAACACAGAATACAGAATATAGGATACAGAACACTGAATAAAGAATTTAGAATTTGGAAGGCAGAATACAGAATTTAGAATATAGAATACAGAATACTGAATATATAATTTATAATATAGAATGCAGAACACATAATGTATAATATTGAATAGAGAATATAGAACCCAGAATTTAGAACATGGAATGCAGAACACAGAATTTAGAATTTAGAATACAAAACATTGAATATAGAATTTAGAATATAGAATGTAGAACACAGAATATAGAATATAGAATACAGAATGCAAAATATAGTATACAGAATATAGAATGTAGAACACAGAATATAGAATATGGAAAACAGAATACAGAATTCAAAATTTAAACATGGAATGCAGAACAAAGAATTTAGAATATAGAATACAGAATAATGAATATAGAATTTAGAACATAGAATGCAGAACACAGAAGTTAGAGAATAGAATACAGAATACTGAATATAGAATTTAGAATATAGAATGTAGAACACAGAATTTAGAATATAGAATAGAAAATATAGGATCCAGAATATAGAACATGGAATGCAAACACAGAATTTAGAATACATAATACAGAATACTGAATATAGAATATAGAACATAGATTGCAGAACACAGAATTTAGAATACAGAATATAGAATACTGAAAATAGAATATTGAGCATGGAATGCAGAACACGGAATTCAGAATATAGAGAACAGAATACTGAATATAGAGTTTAGAATTTAGAATTAAAACTCAGAATTTAGAATACAGAATTCGGAATGCAAAATATAGTATGTAGAGTATAAAATGAAGAACACACAATATAAAATATAGAATAGAGAATATAGAACACAGAATTTAGAACATGGAATGCTGAAAACAGTATTTAGAATATAGAATACAGAATTATTAATATAGAATTTAGAATATAGAACGTATAACACAGAATATAGAACACAGAATACAGGATATTGAATATAGAATATAGAACTTAGAATGCAGAACCCAGAATTTAGAATAAAGAATACAGAATACTGAATATATAATTTATAATATAAAATGTAGAACACAGAATATAAATATAGAATAGAGAATATAGAACCCAGAATTTAGAACATGGAATGCAGAACACAGAATTTAGAATACAGAATACAGAATACTGAATACAGAATTTAGAATATAGAATATAGAACACAGAATATAGAATATAGAATAGAGAATAGAGAACCCAGAATTTAGAACATGGAATGCAGAGCACAGAATTTAGAATATAGAAAACAGATTACTGAATACAGAAATTAGAATATAGAATATAGAACACAGAATATAGAATATAGAACACGGAATGCAGAATATGGAATACAGAATATATAATGTAGAACACAGAATACAGAATATGGAAAACAGAATACAGAACCCGGAATTTAGTACATGGAATGCAGAACACAGAATTTAGAATATAGAATACAGATTAATGAATATAGAATTTAGAACATAGAATCGAGAACACAGAATTTAGAATGTAGAATACAGAATACTGAATATAGAATTTAGAATATAGAATGTAGAACTCAGAATATAGAATATAGAATAGAAAATATTGAATTCAGAATTAAGAACATGGAATGAAAACACAGAATATAGAATATATAATACAGAATACTGAATATAGAATTTAGAAGATAGAATGCCAAACACAGAATTTAGAATATAGAAAACAGAATACTGAATACAGAATTTAGAATATAGAACGTAGAACACAGGATATAGGATACAGAACACGGAATGCAGATTATGGTATACAGAATATTGAATGTAGAACACAGATTATAGAATATGGAAAACAGAATACAGAAACCGGAATTTAGAACATCGAATGCAGAACACAGAATTTAGAATATAGAATAAAGAACAATGAATATAGAATTTAGAACATAGAATGCAGAACACAGAATTTACAATGCAGAATACAGAATACTGAATATAGAATTTAGAATATAGAATGTCGAACACAGAATATAGAATATAGAATACAGAATACTGAATAAAGAATTTAGAACTTGGAAGGCAGAATAGAGAATTTAGAATATAGAATACAGAATACTGAATATATAATTTATAGTATAGAATGTAGAACACAGAATATAGAATATAGAATAGAGAATATAGAACACAGAATTTAGAACATGGAATGCAGCACACAGAATTTAGGATATAGAATGTCGAACACAGAATATAGAATATAGAATACAGAATACTGAATAAAGAATTTAGAACTTGGAAGGCAGAATAGAGAATTTAGAATATAGAATACAGAATACTGAATATATAATTTATAATATAGAATTTAGAACACAGAATATAGTATATACAAAAGGAAATATAACCCAGAATTTAGAACATGGAATGCAGAACACAGAATTTAGAATATATAATACAGAATACTGAATATAGAATTTAGAAAATAGAATGCAGAACACAGAATTTAGAATATAGAATACAGAATACTGAATATAGTATTTAGAATATAGAATGTGGAACACAGAATAGAAAATAGAGAATAGAGAATATAGAAAACAGAATATAGAACATGGAATGCAGAACACAGAATTTAGAATATAGAAAACAGAATACTGAATATAGAATTTAGAATATAGAATGTAGAAGACAGAATGTAGAATATAGAACACGGAATGCAGAATATATTATACAGAATATAGAATATAGAACACAAAATATAGAATATGAAAAACAGAATACAGAACCCAGAATTTAGAACATGGAATGCAGAACACAGAATTTAGAATATAGAATACAGAATAATGAATATAGAATTAAGAATATAGAATGTAGAACACAGAATATGCAATATAGTATATAAAATACAGAAACCAGAATTTAGAACGTGGAATGCAAACAGAGAATTTAGAATATATAAAACAGGATACTGAATATAGAATTTAGAAAATAGAATGCAGAACACAGAATTTAGAATATAGAAAACACAATACTGAATATAGAGATAAGAATTTAGAATTATAACTCAGAATTTAGAATATAGGTTACGGAATGCAAAATATAGTATGTAGAGAATAAAATGAAGAACACACTATATAGAATATAGAATAGAGAATATAGAACACAGAATTTAGGACATGGAATGCTGAACACAGAATTTAGATTACAGAATAAAGAATTATGTATGTAGAATTTAGAATATAGAATGCAGAACACAGAATATAGAATATAGAACACGGAATGCAGAATACGGAATACAGAATATATAATGTAGAACACAGAATACAGAATATGGAAAACAGAATACAGAACCCGGAATTTAGAACATGGAATGCAGAACACAGAATTTAGAATATAGAATACAGATTAATAAATATAGAATTTAGAACATAGAATCCAGAACACAGAATTTAGAATGTAGAATACAGAATACTGAATATAGAATTTAGGACATAGAATGCCGAACACAGAATTTAGAATATAGAAAACAGAATACTGAATACAGAATTTAGAATATAGAACGTAGAACACAGAATATAGGATATAGAACACGGAATGCAGAATATGGTATACAGAATATTGAATGTAGAACACAGATTATAGAATATGGAAAACAGAATACAGAAACCGGAATTTAGAACATCGAATGCAGAACACAGAATTTAGAATATAGAATAAAGAATAATGAAGATAGAATTTAGAACATAGAATGCAGAACACAGAATTTACAATGCAGAATACAGAATACTGAATATAGAATTTAGAATATAGAAAGTCGAACACAGAATATAGAATATAGAATACAGAATACTGAATAAAGAATTTAGAACTTGGAAGGCAGAATAGAGAATTTAGAATATAGAATACAGAATACTGAATATATAATTTATAATATAGAATGTAGAACATAGAATATAGTATATACAAAACGGAAAATAGAACCCAGAATTTAGAACATGGATTGCAGAACACAGAATTTAGAATATAGAATACAGAATACTGAATACAGAATTTAGAATATAGAACGTAGAACACAGAATATAGTATATAGAATATGGAATGCAGTTATAGAAAACAAAATATAGAATGTAGAACACAGAATATAGAATATGGAAAACAAAATACAGAACCCAGAATTTAGAAAATGGAATGCAGAAAACAGAATTTAGAATATGGATTACAGAATACTGAATAAAGAATTTAGAACTTGGAATGCAGAACACAGAATTTTGAATATAGAATACAGAATACTGAATATATAATTTATAATATAGAATGTAGGACACAGAATATAGTATATACTATAGGGAATGTAGAACCCAGAATTTAGAACATGGAATGCAGAACACAGAATTTATAATATAGAATACAGAATACTGAATATAGAACGTAGAACACAGAATAAAGAATATGGAACACGGAATGCAGAATATGCTATACAGTATATAGAATGTAGAACACAGAATATAGAATATGGAAAAGAGAATACAGAACCCAGAATTTAGAACATGGAATGCTGAACACAGAATTTAGAATATAGAATACAGAATACTGAATATAGAGTTTAGAACATAGAATGTAGAACACAGAATATAGAATATAGTTCACGGAATGCAGAATATAGTATACAGAAAATAGAATGTAGAACACAGAATATAGAATATGGAAAACAGAATACAGAACACAGAATTTATAACATGGAATGCGGAACACAGAATATAGAATATAAAATACTGAATACGGAAGACAGAATTTGCAATATATAACGTAGAACACAGAATATAGACTATAGAACACGGAATGCAGATACAGAACACAAAATTTCGAATGTAGAACATAGAATATAGAATATGGGAAACAGAATACAGAATCCAGAATATAGAACTTGGATTGCAGAACTTAGAATTAAGACTATAGAATACAGAATACTGAATATAGAATTTAGAATAAAGAATTTAGAACCCAGAATATAGAATATACAATAGAAAATATTGAATCCACAATTTAGAACATGGAATGAAATCACAGAATTTAGAATATAGAAAACAGAATACTGAATATAGAGTTTAGAATATAGAATTATATCTCAGAATTTGGAATATAGAATACGGAAAGCATAATATAGTATATAGAGTATAAAATGAAGAACACAAAATATAGAATGCAGAATAGAGAATACAGAACACAGAATTTAGAATATATAAAACAGAATACTGAATACAGAAATTAGAATATACAACGTAGAACACAGAATATAGAATATAGAACACGGAATGCAGAATATGGTATACAGAATATAGAATGTGGAACACAGAATATAGAATATGGAAAACAGAAAACAGAACCCGGAATTTAGAACATGGAATGCAGAACACAGAATTTAGAATATAGAATACAGAATAATGAATAAAGAATATAGAACATCGAATGCAGAACACAGAATATAGAATGAAGATTACAGAATACTGAATATACAATTTAGAATATAGAATGTCGAACACAGAATATAAAATATAGAATATAGAATACTGATAAATAATTTAGAACGTGGAATGCAGAACACAGAATTTAGAATATAGAATACAGAATAATGAATAAAGAATTTAGAACGTGGAATGCAGAACAGAGAATTTGGAATATAGAATACAGAATTCTGAATACAGAATTTAGAATATAGAATGTAGAACACAGAATATTGAATATAGAATAGAAAATATACAATCCAGAATTTAGAACATGGAATGCAAACCCAGAATTTACAATATATAATACAGAATACTGAATATAGAATTTAGAACTTAGAATGCAAGACACAGAATTTAGAATGTAGATACAGAAAACTGAATATAGAATTTAGAATATAGAATGTTGAACACAGAATATAGAATATAGAATAGAGAATATACAACCCAGAATTTAGAACATGGAATGTAGAACACAGAATTTAGAATATAGAATAAAGAATACTGAAATTATAATTTATAATATAGAATGTAGAACACAGAATAGAGAATAGAGAATAGAGAATATAGAACCCAGAATTTAGAACATGGAAAGCAGCACACAGAATTTAGAATATAGAATATAGAATACTGAATACAGAATTTAGAATATAGAACGTAGAACACAGAATATAGAATATAGAATACGGAAAGCAGATATAGAATACAAAATATAGAATGTAGAACACAGAATATAGAATATGGGAAACAGAATACAGAACCCAGAATTTAGAACATGGAATGCAGAACACAGAATGTAGAATATAGAATACGAAATACTGAATATAGAATTTAGAATATAGAATGTAGAACACAGAATTTCGAAAACAGAATAGAGGATATAGAACCCAGAATTTAGAACATGGAAAGCAGAACACAGAATTTAGAAAATAGAATACAGGATACTGAATACAGAATTTAGAATATAGAAATTAGAACACAGAATATAGAATATAGAATATGGAATGCAGATATAGAATACTAAATATAGAATGTACAAAATAATATAAAATATGGAAAACAGAATACAGAACCCAGAATTTAGAACTTGGAATGCAGAACACAGAATTTAGAATATAGAATACAAAATACTGAATATAGAATTTAGAATATAGAATGTAGAACACAGAATGAAGAAAATAGAATACGGAATGCAGAATAGAGTATACAGAATATGGAATGTAGAACACAGAATATAGAATATGGAAAACAGAATACAGAATCCAAAATTAAGAACATGGAATTCAGAACACAGAATTTAGACTATAGAATACAGATTACTGAATGCAGAATTTAGAAAATAGAATGTAGAACACCGAATATGGAATATAGAATAGAAACTATACAATCCAGAATTTAGATCATGGAATGCAAACACATAATTTAGAATATGTAATACAGAACACTGAATATAGAATTTAGAACGTAGAATGCAGGACACAGAATTTAGAACATAGAAAATAGAATACTGAATATAGAGTTTAGAATTTAGAATTATAACTCAGAATGTAGAATATAGATTACCGAATGCAAAATAGAGTATGTAGAGTATAAAATGAAGAACACACAGTATAGAATAAAGAATAGAGAATATAGCACAAAGAATTTAGAACATGGAATACTGAACACCGGATTTAGAATATAGAATACATAATTATGAATATAGAATTTAGAATATAGAAAGCAGAACACAGAATTTAGATTATAGAATACAGAATAATGAATATAGAATTTAGAATATAGAATGCAGAACACAGAATTTAGAATATAGAATACAGAATACTGAACATAGTATTTAGAATATAGAATGCCAAACACAGAATATAGAATATAGAATACAGAATACTGAACACATAATTTATAAAATAGAATGTAGAACACAGAATATAGAATATAGAATAGAGAATATAGAACCCAGAATTTAGAACATGAAATGCAGAACACAGAATTTAGAATATAGAATACAGAATACTGAATACAGAATTTAGAATATAAAACTTAGAACACAGAATATAGAATATAGAATACGGAATACAGATACAGAATACAAAATATAGAATGCAGAACATAGAATATAGAATATGGAAAACAGAATAGAGAAACCAGTATCTAGAACTTGGAATGCAGAACACAGAATTTAGACTATAGAATACAGAATACTGAATATATAATTTAGAATAAATAATGTAGAACTCAGAATATTGAATATAGAATAGAAAATATACAATCCAGAATTTAGAACATGGAATGCAAACACAGAATTTAGAATATATAATACAGAATACTGAATATTGAACTTAGAACATAGAATGCAGAACACAGAATTTTGAATATAGAAAACAGAATACTAAATATAGAGTTTAGAATTTAGAATTATAATTCAAAATTTAGAATATAGAATACGGAAAGCAAAATATAGTATGTAGAGTATAAAATGAAGAACACAAAATATAGAATACAGAATAGATGATATAGAACACAGAATTTAGAACATGGAATGCAGAACAAAGAATTTACAATATAGAAAACAGAATACTGAATATAGAATTCAGAATATTGAATGTAGATCCCAGAATATAGAATACAGAATAGAGAATAGAGAACCCAGAATTTAGAACATGGAATGCAGAACACAAAATTTAGAATATACAATACAGAATACTGAATATAGAATTAAGAATATAGATTGTAGAACACAGAATATAGAACATAGAACACGGAATGAAGAATATAGTATACAGAATATAGAATGTAGAACACAAAATATAGAATATGAAAAAAAGAATACAGAACACAGAATTTAGAACATGGAATGCAGAACACAGAATTTAGAATATAGAATACAGAATAATGAATATAGAATTTAGAATATAGAATGCAGAAATCAGAATTTATACTATAGAATACAGAATACTGAATATAGAGTTTAGAATATAGAATGTTGAACACAGAATATAGAATATAGTATATAAAATATAGAATCCAGAATTTAGAACATGGAATGCAAACACAGAATTTAGAATATATAAAACAGAATACTGAATAAAGAATTTAGAAAATAGAATGCAGAACACACAATTTATGATATAGAAAAC
The DNA here is from genome assembly GCF_048564905.1 of Vicugna pacos. Lineage (NCBI taxonomy): Eukaryota > Metazoa > Chordata > Mammalia > Artiodactyla > Camelidae > Vicugna > Vicugna pacos. The sequence continues at coordinate 515,416 of NW_027328734.1, read as the reverse complement.
AGAATACTAAATATAGAGTTAAGAATTTAGAATTATATCTCAGAATAAAGAATATAGATTACGGAATGCAAAATATAGTATGTAGAGTATAAAATGAAGAACACACAATATAGAATATAGAATAGAGAATATAGAACACAGAATTTAGAACATGGAATACTAAACAAAGAATTTATATTATAGAATAAAGAGTTATGAATATAGAATTTAGAATATAGAATGCATAAACCAGAATTTAGAATATAGAATACAGAATAATAAATATAGAATTTAGAAAATAGAATGCAGAACACAAAATTCAGAATGTAGAATACAGAATACTGAATATAGAATTTAGAATATAGAAGGTCGAACACACAATATATAATATAGGATACAGAACACTGAATAAAGAATTTAGAATTTGGAATGCAGAATACAGAATTTAGAATATAGAATACAGAATACTGAATATATAATTTATAATATAGAATGAAGAACACATAATATATAATATAATAGAGGATAAAGAACCCAGAATTTAGAACATGGAATGCAGAACACAGAATTTAGAATTTAGAATACAAAACATTGAATATAGAATTTAGAATATAGAATGTAGAACACAGAATATAGAATATAGAATACAGAATGCAGAATATAGTATACAGAATATAGAATGTAGAACACAGAATATAGAATATGGAAAACAGAATACAGAATTCAAAATTTAAAACATGGAATGCAGAACAAAGAATTTAGAATATAGAATACAGAATAATTAATATTGAATTTAGAACATAGAATGCAGAACACAGAAGTTAGAGAATAGAATACAGAATACTGAATATAGAATATAGAACATAGATTGCAGAACACAGAATTTAGAATACAGAATATAGAATACTGAAAATAGAATATTGATCATGGAATGCAGAACACGGAATTCAGAATATAGAGAACAGAATACTGAATATAGAGTTTAGAATTTAGAATTAAAACTCAGAATTTAGAATACAGAATTCGGAATGCAAAACATAGTATGTAGAGAATAAAATGAAGAACACACAATATAAAATATAGAATAGAGAATATAGAACACAGAATTTAGAACATGGAATGCTGAAAACAGTATTTAGAATATAGAATACAGAATTATTAATATAGAATTTAGAATATAGAACGTAGAACACAGAATATAGAACACAGAATACAGGATATTGAATATAGAATATAGAACTTAGAATGCAGAACACAGAATTTAGAATAAAGAATACAGAATACTGAATATATAATTTATAATATAGAATGTAGAACACAGAATATAAATATAGAATAGAGAATATAGAACACAGAATTTAGAACATGGAATGAAAACACAGAATTTAGAATATGTAATACAGAATACTGAATATAGAATTTAGAACATAGAATGCCGAACACAAAATTTAGAATATAGAAAACAGAATACTGAATACAGAATTTAGAATATAGAACGTAGAACACAGAATATAGGATATAGAACACGGAATGCAGAATATGGTATACAGAATATTGAATGTAGAACACAGATTATAGAATATGGAAAACAGAATACAGAAACCGGAATTTAGAACATCGAATGCAGAACACAGAATTTAGAATATACAATAAAGAATAATGAATATACAATTTAGAACATAGAATGCAGAACACAGAATTTACAATGCAGAATACAGAATACTTAATATAGAATTTAGAATATAGAATGTCGAACACAGAATATAGAATATAGAATACAGAATACTGAATAAAGAATTTAGAACTTGGAAGGCAGAATAGAGAATTTAGAATATAGAATACAGAATACTGAATATATAATTTATAATATAGAATTTAGAACACAAAATATAGTATATACAAAATGGAATATAGAACCCAGAATTTAGAACATGGAATGCAGAACACAGAATTTAGAATATATAATACAGAATACTGAATACAGAATTTAGAATATAGAACTTAGAACACAGAACATAGTATATAGAATATGGAATGCAGTTATAGAAAACAAAATATAGAATGTAGAACACAGAATATAGAATATGGAAAACAAAATACAGAACACAGAATTTAGAAAATGGAAAGCAGAAAACAGAATTTAGGATATGGAATACAGAATACTGAATAAAGAATTTAGAACTTGGAATGCAGAACACAGAATTTTGAATATAGAATACAGAATACTGAATATATAATTTATAATATAGAATGTAGGACACAGAATATAGTATATACTATAGGGAATGTAGAACCCAGAATATAGAACATGGAATGCAGAACACAGAAGTTAGAATATAGAAAACAGAATACTGAATATAGAACGTAGATCACTGAATATAGAATATAGAACACAGAATGCAGAATATGGAATACAGAATATAGAATGTAGAACACAGAATATAGAATATGGAAAAAAGAATACAGAACCCGGAATTTAGAACTTGGAATGCAGAACACAGAATTTAGGATATAGGATACTGAATACTGAATACAGAATTTACAATATATAACGTAGAACACAGAATAAAGAATATAGAATACGGAATGCAGATACAGAATACAAAATATAGAATGTAGAACATAGAATATAGAATATGGAAAACAGAACACAGAACCCAGAATATAGAACTTGGAATGCAGAACACAGAACTTAGAATATAGAAAACAGAATACGGAATATAGAATTTAGAATACAGAATGTAGAACTCAGAATATAAAATATAGAATAGAAAATATTGAATCCAGAATTTAGAACATGGAATGCAAACACAGAATTTAGAATATATAATACAGAATACTGAATATAGACTTTAGAACATAGAATGCAGAACACAGAATTTAGAATATAGAATACAGAATACTGAATATAGAGTTTAGAATATAGAATGTGGAACACAGAATGTAGAATATAGAACACGGAATGCAGAATATATTATACAGAATATAGAATGTAGAACACAAAATATAGAATATGAAAAACAGAATACAGAACCCAGAATTTAGAACATGGAATGCAGAACACAGAATTTAGAATATAGAATACAGAATAATGAATAAAGAATTAAGAATATAGAATGTAGAACACAGAATATACAATATAGTATATAAAATATAGAAACCAGAATTTAGAACGTGGAATGCAAACAGAGAATTTAGAATATATAAAACAGGATACTGAATATAGAATTTAGAAAATAGAATGCAGAACACAGAATTTAGAATATAGAAAACAGAATACTGAATATAGAGATAAGAATTTAGAATTATAACTCAGAATTTAGAATATAGGTTACGGAATGCAAAATATAGTATGTAGAGTATAAAATGAAGAACACACTATATAGAATATATAATAGAGAATATAGAACACTGAATTTAGTACATGGAATGCTGAACACAGAATTTAGATTATAGAATAAAGAATTATGTATGTAGAATTTAGAATATAGAATGCAGAACACAGAATATAGAATATAGAACACGGAATGCAGAATATGGAATACAGAAAATATAATATAGAACACAGAATACAGAATATGGAAAACAGAATACAGAACCCGGAATTTAGAACATGGAATGTAGAACACAGAATTTTGAATATAGAATACAGAATACTGAATATATAATTTATAATATAGAATGTAGGACACAGAATATAGTATATACTATAGGGAATGTAGAACCCAGAATTTAGAACATGGAATGCAGAACACAAAATTTATAATATAGAATACAAAATACTGAATATAGAACGTAGAACACAGAATAAAGATTATAGAACACGGAATGCAGAATATGCTATACAGACTATAGAATTTAGAACACAGAATATAGAATATGGAAAAGAGAATACAGAACCCAGAATTTAGAACATGGAATGCTGAACACAGAATTTAGAATATAGAATACAGAATACTGAATATAGAGTTTAGAACATAGAATGTAGAACACAGAATATAGAATATAGTTCACGGAATGCAGAATATAGTATACAGAATATAGAATGTAGAACACAGAATATAGAATATGGAAAACAGAATACAGAACCCAGAATTTATAACATGGAATGCGGAACACAGAATATAGAATATAGAATACAGAATTCTGAATATATAATTTATAATATAGAATATAGAACACACAATATAGAATAGAGAATATAGAAGCCAGAATTTAGAACATGGAATGCAGAAAACAGAATTTAGAATATAGAATACAGAATACTGAATATAGAACCTAGAACACAGAATAAAGAATATAGAACACGGAATGAAGAATATGGTATACAGAATATAGAATGTAGAACACAGAATTTAGAATATGGGAAACAGAATACAGAACCCAGAATTTAGAACATGGAATGCAGAACACAGAATTTAGAATATAGAATAGAAAATAGAGAACCCAGAATTTAGAACATGGAATGCAGAACACAGAATTTAGAATATAGAATACTGAATACTGAATACAGAATTTACAGTATATAACGTAGAACACAGAATATAGCATATAGAATACGGAATGCAGATACAGAATACAAAATATAGAATGTAGAACATAGAATATAGAATATGGAAAACAGAACCCAGAACCCAGAATATAGAACTTGGAATGCAGAAGACAGAATTTAGACTATAGAATACAGAATACTGAATATAGAACGTAGAACACAGAATATAGTATATAGAACACGGAATGAAGAATATGGTATACAGAATATAGAATGTAGAACACAGAATTTAGAATATGGGAAACAGAATACAGAACCCAGAATTTAGAACATGGAATGCAGAACACAGAATTTAGACTATAGAATACAGAATACTGAATATAGAACTTAGAATAAATACTGTAGAACTCAGAATATTGAATATAGAATAGAAAATATACAATCCAGAACTTAGAACATGGAATGCAATCACAGAATTTAGAATATACAATACAGAATACTGAATATTGAATTTAGAACATAGAATGCAGAACACAGAATTTTGAATATAGAAAACAGAATACTAAATATAGAGTTTAGAATTTAGAATTATATTTCAGAATTTAGAATATAGAATAGGGAAAGCAAAATATAGTATGTAGAGTATAAAATGAAGAACACAAAATATAGAATACAGAATAGATGATATAGAACACAGAATTTAGAACATGGAATGCAGAACAAAGAATTTACAATATAGAAAACAGAATATTGAATATAGAATTCAGAATATTGAATGTAGATCCCAGAATATAGAATAGAGAATAGAGAATATAGAACCCAGAATTTAGAACATGGAATGCAGAACACAAAATTTAGAATATACAATACAGAATACTGAATATAGAATTAAGAATATAGATTGTAGAACACAGAATATAGAACATAGAACACGGAATGCAGAATATATTATACAGAATATAGAAAGTAGAACACAAAATATAGAATATGAAAAAAAGAATACAGAACACAGAATTTAGAACATGGAATGCAGAACACAGAATTTAGAATATAGAATACAGAATAATGAATATAGAATTTAGAATATAGAATGCAGAAATCAGAATTTATACTATAGAATACCGAATACTAAATATAGAGTTTAGAATATAGAATGTTGAACACAGAATATAGAATATAGTATATAAAATATAGAATCCAGAAATTAGAACATGGAATGCAAACACAGAATTTAGAATATATAAAACAGAATACTGAATAAAGAATTTAGAAAATAGAATGCAGAACACACAATTTATGATATAGAAAACAGAATACCTAATATAGAGTTAAGAATTTAGAATTATATCTCAGAATAAAGAATATAGATTACGGAATGCAAAATATAGTATGTAGAGTATAAAATGAAGAACACACAATATACAATATAGAATAGAGAATATAGAACACAGAATTTAGAACATGGAATGCTAAACACAGAATTTAGATTATAGAATAAAGAATTATGAATATAGAATTTAGAATATAGAATACATAAACCAGAATTTAGAATACAGAATACAGAATAATAAATATAGAATTTAGAAAATAGAATGCAGAACACAGAATTTAGAATGTAGAATACAGAATACTGAATATAGAATTTAGAATATAGAAGGTCGAACACAGAATACAGAATATAGGATACAGAACACTGAATAAAGAATTTAGAATTTGGAAGGCAGAATACAGAATTTAGAATATAGAATACAGAATACTGAATATATAATTTATAATATAGAATGCAGAACACATAATGTATAATATTGAATAGAGAATATAGAACCCAGAATTTAGAACATGGAATGCAGAACACAGAATTTAGAATTTAGAATACAAAACATTGAATATAGAATTTAGAATATAGAATGTAGAACACAGAATATAGAATATAGAATACAGAATGCAAAATATAGTATACAGAATATAGAATGTAGAACACAGAATATAGAATATGGAAAACAGAATACAGAATTCAAAATTTAAACATGGAATGCAGAACAAAGAATTTAGAATATAGAATACAGAATAATGAATATAGAATTTAGAACATAGAATGCAGAACACAGAAGTTAGAGAATAGAATACAGAATACTGAATATAGAATTTAGAATATAGAATGTAGAACACAGAATTTAGAATATAGAATAGAAAATATAGGATCCAGAATATAGAACATGGAATGCAAACACAGAATTTAGAATACATAATACAGAATACTGAATATAGAATATAGAACATAGATTGCAGAACACAGAATTTAGAATACAGAATATAGAATACTGAAAATAGAATATTGAGCATGGAATGCAGAACACGGAATTCAGAATATAGAGAACAGAATACTGAATATAGAGTTTAGAATTTAGAATTAAAACTCAGAATTTAGAATACAGAATTCGGAATGCAAAATATAGTATGTAGAGTATAAAATGAAGAACACACAATATAAAATATAGAATAGAGAATATAGAACACAGAATTTAGAACATGGAATGCTGAAAACAGTATTTAGAATATAGAATACAGAATTATTAATATAGAATTTAGAATATAGAACGTATAACACAGAATATAGAACACAGAATACAGGATATTGAATATAGAATATAGAACTTAGAATGCAGAACCCAGAATTTAGAATAAAGAATACAGAATACTGAATATATAATTTATAATATAAAATGTAGAACACAGAATATAAATATAGAATAGAGAATATAGAACCCAGAATTTAGAACATGGAATGCAGAACACAGAATTTAGAATACAGAATACAGAATACTGAATACAGAATTTAGAATATAGAATATAGAACACAGAATATAGAATATAGAATAGAGAATAGAGAACCCAGAATTTAGAACATGGAATGCAGAGCACAGAATTTAGAATATAGAAAACAGATTACTGAATACAGAAATTAGAATATAGAATATAGAACACAGAATATAGAATATAGAACACGGAATGCAGAATATGGAATACAGAATATATAATGTAGAACACAGAATACAGAATATGGAAAACAGAATACAGAACCCGGAATTTAGTACATGGAATGCAGAACACAGAATTTAGAATATAGAATACAGATTAATGAATATAGAATTTAGAACATAGAATCGAGAACACAGAATTTAGAATGTAGAATACAGAATACTGAATATAGAATTTAGAATAAAGAATGTAGAACTCAGAATATAGAATATAGAATAGAAAATATTGAATTCAGAATTAAGAACATGGAATGAAAACACAGAATATAGAATATATAATACAGAATACTGAATATAGAATTTAGAAGATAGAATGCCAAACACAGAATTTAGAATATAGAAAACAGAATACTGAATACAGAATTTAGAATATAGAACGTAGAACACAGGATATAGGATACAGAACACGGAATGCAGATTATGGTATACAGAATATTGAATGTAGAACACAGATTATAGAATATGGAAAACAGAATACAGAAACCGGAATTTAGAACATCGAATGCAGAACACAGAATTTAGAATATAGAATAAAGAACAATGAATATAGAATTTAGAACATAGAATGCAGAACACAGAATTTACAATGCAGAATACAGAATACTGAATATAGAATTTAGAATATAGAATGTCGAACACAGAATATAGAATATAGAATACAGAATACTGAATAAAGAATTTAGAACTTGGAAGGCAGAATAGAGAATTTAGAATATAGAATACAGAATACTTAATATATAATTTATAGTATAGAATGTAGAACACAGAATATAGAATATAGAATAGAGAATATAGAACACAGAATTTAGAACATGGAATGCAGCACACAGAATTTAGGATATAGAATGTCGAACACAGAATATAAAATATAGAATACAGAATACTGAATAAAGAATTTAGAACTTGGAAGGCAGAATAGAGAATTTAGAATATAGAATACAGAATACTGAATATATAATTTATAATATAGAATTTAGAACACAGAATATAGTATATACAAAAGGAAATATAACCCAGAATTTAGAACATGGAATGCAGAACACAGAATTTAGAATATATAATACAGAATACTGAATATAGAATTTAGAAAATAGAATGCAGAACACAGAATTTAGAATATAGAATACAGAATACTGAATATAGTATTTAGAATATAGAATGTGGAACACAGAATAGAAAATAGAGAATAGAGAATATAGAAAACAGAATATAGAACATGGAATGCAGAACACAGAATTTAGAATATAGAAAACAGAATACTGAATATAGAATTTAGAAAATAGAATGTAGAAGACAGAATGTAGAATATAGAACACGGAATGCAGAATATATTATACAGAATATAGAATATAGAACACAAAATATAGAATATGAAAAACAGAATACAGAACCCAGAATTTAGAACATGGAATGCAGAACACAGAATTTAGAATATAGAATACAGAATAATGAATATAGAATTAAGAATATAGAATGTAGAACACAGAATATGCAATATAGTATATAAAATACAGAAACCAGAATTTAGAACGTGGAATGCAAACAGAGAATTTAGAATATATAAAACAGGATACTGAATATAGAATTTAGAAAATAGAATGCAGAACACAGAATTTAGAATATAGAAAACACAATACTGAATATAGAGATAAGAATTTAGAATTATAACTCAGAATTTAGAATATAGGTTACGGAATGCAAAATATAGTATGCAGAGAATAAAATGAAGAACACACTATATAGAATATAGAATAGAGAATATAGAACACAGAATTTAGGACATGGAATGCTGAACACAGAATTTAGATTACAGAATAAAGAATTATGTATGTAGAATTTAGAATATAGAATGCAGAACACAGAATATAGAATATAGAACACGGAATGCAGAATACGGAATACAGAATATATAATGTAGAACACAGAATACAGAATATGGAAAACAGAATACAGAACCCGTAATTTAGAACATGGAATGCAGAACACAGAATTTAGAATATAGAATACAGATTAATAAATATAGAATTTAGAACATAGAATCCAGAACACAGAATTTAGAATGTAGAATACAGAATACTGAATATAGAATTTAGGACATAGAATGCCGAACACAGAATTTAGAATATAGAAAACAGAATACTGAATACAGAATTTAGAATATAGAACGTAGAACACAGAATATAGGATATAGAACACGGAATGCAGAATATGGTATACAGAATATTGAATGTAGAACACAGATTATAGAATATGGAAAACAGAATACAGAAACCGGAATTTAGAACATCGAATGCAGAACACAGAATTTAGAATATAGAATAAAGAATAATGAAGATAGAATTTAGAACATAGAATGCAGAACACAGAATTTACAATGCAGAATACAGAATACTGAATATAGAATTTAGAATATAGAAAGTCGAACACAGAATATAGAATATAGAATACAGAATACTGAATAAAGAATTTAGAACTTGGAAGGCAGAATAGAGAATTTAGAATATAGAATACAGAATACTGAATATATAATTTATAATATAGAATGTAGAACATAGAATATAGTATATACAAAACGGAAAATAGAACCCAGAATTTAGAACATGGATTGCAGAACACAGAATTTAGAATATAGAATACAGAATACTGAATACAGAATTTAGAATATAGAACGTAGAACACAGAATATAGTATATAGAATATGGAATGCAGTTATAGAAAACAAAATATAGAATGTAGAACACAGAATATAGAATATGGAAAACAAAATACAGAACCCAGAATTTAGAAAATGGAATGCAGAAAACAGAATTTAGAATATGGATTACAGAATACTGAATAAAGAATTTAGAACTTGGAATGCAGAACACAGAATTTTGAATATAGAATACAGAATACTGAATATATAATTTATAATATAGAATGTAGGACACAGAATATAGCATATACTATAGGGAATGTAGAACCCAGAATTTAGAACATGGAATGCAGAACACAGAATTTATAATATAGAATACAGAATACTGAATATAGAACGTAGAACACAGAATAAAGAATATGGAACACGGAATGCAGAATATGCTATACAGTATATAGAATGTAGAACACAGAATATAGAATATGGAAAAGAGAATACAGAACCCAGAATTTAGAACATGGAATGCTGAACACAGAATTTAGAATATAGAATACAGAATACTGAATATAGAGTTTAGAACATAGAATGTAGAACACAGAATATAGAATATAGTTCACGGAATGCAGAATATAGTATACAGAAAATAGAATGTAGAACACAGAATATAGAATATGGAAAACAGAATACAGAACACAGAATTTATTACATGGAATGCGGAACACAGAATATAGAATATAAAATACTGAATACGGAAGACAGAATTTGCAATATATAACGTAGAACACAGAATATAGACTATAGAACACGGAATGCAGATACAGAACACAAAATTTAGAATGTAGAACATAGAATATAGAATATGGGAAACAGAATACAGAATCCAGAATATAGAACTTGGATTGCAGAACTTAGAATTAAGACTATAGAATACAGAATACTGAATATAGAATTTAGAATAAAGAATTTAGAACCCAGAATATAGAATATACAATAGAAAATATTGAATCCACAATTTAGAACATGGAATGAAATCACAGAATTTAGAATATAGAAAACAGAATACTGAATATAGAGTTTAGAATATAGAATTATATCTCAGAATTTGGAATATAGAATACGGAAAGCATAATATAGTATATAGAGTATAAAATGAAGAACACAAAATATAGAATGCAGAATAGAGAATACAGAACACAGAATTTAGAATATATAAAACAGAATACTGAATACAGAAATTAGAATATACAACGTAGAACACAGAATATAGAATATAGAACACGGAATGCAGAATATGGTATACAGAATATAGAATGTGGAACACAGAATATAGAATATGGAAAACAGAAAACAGAACCCGGAATTTAGAACATGGAATGCAGAACACAGAATTTAGAATATAGAATACAGAATAATGAATAAAGAATATAGAACATCGAATGCAGAACACAGAATTTAGAATGAAGATTACAGAATACTGAATATACAATTTAGAATATAGAATGTCGAACACAGAATATAAAATATAGAATATAGAATACTGATAAAGAATTTAGAACGTGGAATGCAGAACACAGAATTTAGAATATAGAATACAGAATAATGAATAAAGAATTTAGAACGTGGAATGCAGAACAGAGAATTTGGAATATAGAATACAGAATTCTGAATACAGAATTTAGAATATAGAATGTAGAACACAGAATATTGAATATAGAATAGAAAATATACAATCCAGAATTTAGAACATGGAATGCAAACCCAGAATTTACAATATATAATACAGAATACTGAATATAGAATTTAGAACTTAGAATGCAAGACACAGAATTTAGAATGTAGATACAGAAAACTGAATATAGAATTTAGAATATAGAATGTTGAACACAGAATATAGAATATAGAATAGAGAATATACAACCCAGAATTTAGAACATGGAATGTAGAACACAGAATTTAGAATATAGAATAAAGAATACTGAAATTATAATTTATAATATAGAATGTAGAACACAGAATAGAGAATAGAGAATAGAGAATATAGAACCCAGAATTTAGAACATGGAATGCAGCACACAGAATTTAGAATATAGAATATAGAATACTGAATACAGAATTTAGAATATAGAACGTAGAACACAGAATATAGAATATAGAATACGGAAAGCAGATATAGAATACAAAATATAGAATGTAGAACACAGAATATAGAATATGGGAAACAGAATACAGAACCCAGAATTTAGAACATGGAATGCAGAACACAGAATGTAGAATATAGAATACGAAATACTGAATATAGAATTTAGAATATAGAATGTAGAACACAGAATTTCGAAAATAGAATAGAGGATATAGAACCCAGAATTTAGAACATGGAAAGCAGAACACAGAATTTAGAAAATAGAATACAGGATACTGAATACAGAATTTAGAATATAGAAATTAGAACACAGAATATAGAATATAGAATATGGAATGCAGATATAGAATACTAAATATAGAATGTACAAAAGAATATAAAATATGGAAAACAGAATACAGAACCCAGAATTTAGAACTTGGAATGCAGAACACAGAATTTAGAATATAGAATACAAAATACTGAATATAGAATTTAGAATATAGAATGTAGAACACAGAATGAAGAAAATAGAATACGGAATGCAGAATAGAGTATACAGAATATGGAATGTAGAACACAGAATATAGAATATGGAAAACAGAATACAGAATCCAAAATTAAGAACATGGAATTCAGAACACAGAATTTAGACTATAGAATACAGATTACTGAATGCAGAATTTAGAAAATAGAATGTAGAACACCGAATATGGAATATAGAATAGAAACTATACAATCCAGAATTTAGATCATGGAATGCAAACACATAATTTAGAATATGTAATACAGAACACTGAATATAGAATTTAGAACGTAGAATGCAGGACACAGAATTTAGAACATAGAAAATAGAATACTGAATATAGAGTTTAGAATTTAGAATTATAACTCAGAATGTAGAATATAGATTACCGAATGCAAAATAGAGTATGTAGAGTATAAAATGAAGAACACACAGTATAGAATAAAGAATAGAAAATATAGTACAAAGAATTTAGAACATGGAATACTGAACACCGGATTTAGAATATAGAATACATAATTATGAATATAGAATTTAGAATATAGAAAGCAGAACACAGAATTTAGATTATAGAATACAGAATAATGAATATAGAATTTAGAATATAGAATGCAGAACACAGAATTTAGAATATAGAATACAGAATACTGAACATAGTATTTAGAATATAGAATGTCAAACACAGAATATAGAATATAGAATACAGAATACTGAATACATAATTTATAAAATAGAATGTAGAACACAGAATATAGAATATAGAATAGAGAATATAGAACCCAGAATTTAGAACATGAAATGCAGAACACAGAATTTAGAATATAGAATACAGAATACTGAATACAGAATTTAGAATATAAAACTTAGAACACAGAATATAGAATATAGAATACGGAATACAGATACAGAATACAAAATATAGAATGCAGAACATAGAATATAGAATATGGAAAACAGAATAGAGAAACCAGTATCTAGAACTTGGAATGCAGAACACAGAATTTAGACTATAGAATACAGAATACTGAATATATAATTTAGAATAAATAATGTAGAACTCAGAATATTGAATATAGAATAGAAAATATACAATCCAGAATTTAGAACATGGAATGCAAACACAGAATTTAGAATATATAATACAGAATACTGAATATTGAACTTAGAACATAGAATGCAGAACACAGAATTTTGAATATAGAAAACAGAATACTAAATATAGAGTTTAGAATTTAGAATTATAATTCAAAATTTAGAATATAGAATACGGAAAGCAAAATATAGTATGTAGAGTATAAAATGAAGAACACAAAATATAGAATACAGAATAGATGATATAGAACACAGAATTTAGAACATGGAATGCAGAACAAAGAATTTACAATATAGAAAACAGAATACTGAATATAGAATTCAGAATATTGAATGTAGATCCCAGAATATAGAATACAGAATAGAGAATAGAGAACCCAGAATTTAGAACATGGAATGCAGAACACAAAATTTAGAATATACAATACAGAATACTGAATATAGAATTAAGAATATAGATTGTAGAACACAGAATATAGAACATAGAACACGGAATGAAGAATATAGTATACAGAATATAGAATGTAGAACACAAAATATAGAATATGAAAAAAAGAATACAGAACACAGAATTTAGAACATGGAATGCAGAACACAGAATTTAGAATATAGAATACAGAATAATGAATATAGAATTTAGAATATAGAATGCAGAAATCAGAATTTATACTATAGAATACAGAATACTGAATATAGAGTTTAGAATATAGAATGTTGAACACAGAATATAGAATATAGTATATAAAATATAGAATCCAGAATTTAGAACATGGAATGCAAACACAGAATTTAGAATATATAAAACAGAATACTGAATAAAGAATTTAGAAAATAGAATGCAGAACACACAATTTATGATATAGAAAACAGAATACTAAATATAGAGTTAAGAATTTAGAATTATATCTCAGAATAAAGAATATAGATTACGGAATGCAAAATATAGTATGTAGAGTATAAAATGAAGAACACACAATATAGAATATAGAATAGAGAATATAGAACACAGAATTTAGAACATGGAATACTAAACAAAGAATTTATATTATAGAATAAAGAATTATGAATATAGAATTTAGAATATAGAATGCATAAACCAGAATTTAGAATATAGAATACAGAATAATAAATATAGAATTTAGAAAATAGAATGCAGAACACAGAATTCAGAATGTAGAATACAGAATACTGAATATAGAATTTAGAATATAGAAGGTCGAACACACAATATATAATATAGGATACAGAACACTGAATAAAGAATTTAGAATTTGGAATGCAGAATACAGAATTTAGAATATAGAATACAGAATACTGAATATATAATTTATAATATAGAATGAAGAACACATAATATATAATATAATAGAGGATATAGAACCCAGAATTTAGAACATGGAATGCAGAACACAGAATTTAGAATTTAGAATACAAAACATTGAATATAGAATTTAGAATATAGAATGTAGAACACAGAATATAGAATATAGAATACAGAATGCAGAATATAGTATACAGAATATAGAATGTAGAACACAGAATATAGAATATGGAAAACAGAATACAGAATTCAAAATTTAAAACATGGAATGCAGAACAAAGAATTTAGAATATAGAATACAGAATAATTAATATTGAATTTAGAACATAGAATGCAGAACACAGAAGTTAGAGAATAGAATACAGAATACTGAATATAGAATTTAGAATATTGAATGTAGAACACAGAATTTAGAATATAGAATAGAAAATATAGGATCCAGAATATAGAACATGGAATTCAAACACTGAATTTAGAATACATAATACAGAATACTTAATATAGAATATAGAACATAGATTGCAGAACACAGAATTTAGAATACAGAATATAGAATACTGAAAATAGAATATTGATCATGGAATGCAGAACACGGAATTCAGAATATAGAGAACAGAATACTGAATATAGAGTTTAGAATTTAGAATTAAAACTCAGAATTTAGAATACAGAATTCGGAATGCAAAACATAGTATGTAGAGAATAAAATGAAGAACACACAATATAAAATATAGAATAGAGAATATAGAACACAGAATTTAGAACATGGAATGCTGAAAACAGTATTTAGAATATAGAATACAGAATTATTAATATAGAATTTAGAATATAGAACGTAGAACACAGAATATAGAACACAGAATACAGGATATTGAATATAGAATATAGAACTTAGAATGCAGAACCCAGAATTTAGAATAAAGAATACAGAATACTGAATATATAATTTATAATATAGAATGTAGAACACAGAATATAAATATAGAATAGAGAATATAGAACACAGAATTTAGAACATGGAATGAAAACACAGAATTTAGAATATGTAATACAGAATACTGAATATAGAATTTAGAACATAGAATGCCGAACACAAAATTTAGAATATAGAAAACAGAATACTGAATACAGAATTTAGAATATAGAACGTAGAACACAGAATATAGGATATAGAACACGGAATGCAGAATATGGTATACAGAATATTGAATGTAGAACACAGATTATAGAATATGGAAAACAGAATACAGAAACCGGAATTTAGAACATCGAATGCAGAACACAGAATTTAGAATATACAATAAAGAATAATGAATATACAATTTAGAACATAGAATGCAGAACACAGAATTTACAATGCAGAATACAGAATACTTAATATAGAATTTAGAATATAGAATGTCGAACACAGAATATAGAATATAGAATACAGAATACTGAATAAAGAATTTAGAACTTGGAAGGCAGAATAGAGAATTTAGAATATAGAATACAGAATACTGAATATATAATTTATAATATAGAATTTAGAACACAAAATATAGTATATACAAAATGGAATATAGAACCCAGAATTTAGAACATGGAATGCAGAACACAGAATTTAGAATATAGAATACAGAATACTGAATACAGAATTTAGAATATAGAACTTAGAACACAGAACATAGTATATAGAATATGGAATGCAGTTATAGAAAACAAAATATAGAATGTAGAACACAGAATATAGAATATGGAAAACAAAATACAGAACACAGAATTTAGAAAATGGAAAGCAGAAAACAGAATTTAGAATATGGAATACAGAATACTGAATAAAGAATTTAGAACTTGGAATGCAGAACACAGAATTTTGAATATAGAATACAGAATACTGAATATATAATTTATAATATAGAATGTAGGACACAGAATATAGTATATACTATAGGGAATGTAGAACCCAGAATATAGAACATGGAATGCAGAACACAGAAGTTAGAATATAGAATACAGAATACTGAATATAGAACGTAGATCACTGAATATAGAATATAGAACACAGAATGCAGAATATGGAATACAGAATATAGAATGTAGAACACAGAATATAGAATATGGAAAAAAGAATACAGAACCCGGAATTTAGAACTTGGAATGCAGAACACAGAATTTAGGATATAGGATACTGAATACTGAATACAGAATTTACAATATATAACGTAGAACACAGAATAAAGAATATAGAATACGGAATGCAGATACAGAATACAAAATATAGAATGTAGAACATAGAATATAGAATATGGAAAACAGAACACAGAACCCAGAATATAGAACTTGGAATGCAGAACACAGAACTTAGAATATAGAAAACAGAATACGGAATATAGAATTTAGAATACAGAATGTAGAACTCAGAATATAAAATATAGAATAGAAAATATTGAATCCAGAATTTAGAACATGGAATGCAAACACAGAATTTAGAATATATAATACAGAATACTGAATATAGACTTTAGAACATAGAATGCAGAACACAGAATTTAGAATATAGAATACAGAATACTGAATATAGAGTTTAGAATATAGAATGTGGAACACAGAATGTAGAATATAGAACACGGAATGCAGAATATATTATACAGAATATAGAATGTAGAACACAAAATATAGAATATGAAAAACAGAATACAGAACCCAGAATTTAGAACATGGAATGCAGAACACAGAATTTAGAATATAGAATACAGAATAATGAATAAAGAATTAAGAATATAGAATGTAGAACACAGAATATACAATATAGTATATTAAATATAGAAACCAGAATTTAGAACGTGGAATGCAAACAGAGAATTTAGAATATATAAAACAGGATACTGAATATAGAATTTAGAAAATAGAATGCAGAACACAGAATTTAGAATATAGAAAACAGAATACTGAATATAGAGATAAGAATTTAGAATTATAACTCAGAATTTAGAATATAGGTTACGGAAGGCAAAATATAGTATGTAGAGTATAAAATGAAGAACACACTATATAGAATATAGAATAGAGAATATAGAACACAGAATTTAGTACATGGAATGCTGAACACAGAATTTAGATTATAGAATAAAGAATTATGTATGTAGAATTTAGAATATAGAATGCAGAACACAGAATATAGAATATAGAACACGGAATGCAGAATATGGAATACAGAAAATATAATATAGAACACAGAATACAGAATATGGAAAACAGAATACAGAACCCGGAATTTAGAACATGGAATGTAGAACACAGAATTTTGAATATAGAATACAGAATACTGAATATATAATTTATAATATAGAATGTAGGACACAGAATATAGTATATACTATAGGGAATGTAGAACCCAGAATTTAGAACATGGAATGCAGAACACAAAATTTATAATATAGAATACAAAATACTGAATATAGAACGTAGAACACAGAATAAAGATTATAGAACACGGAATGCAGAATATGCTATACAGACTATAGAATTTAGAACACAGAATATAGAATATGGAAAAGAGAATACAGAACCCAGAATTTAGAACATGGAATGCTGAACACAGAATTTAGAATATAGAATACAGAATACTGAATATAGAGTTTAGAACATAGAATGTAGAACACAGAATATAGAATATAGTTCACGGAATGCAGAATATAGTATACAGAATATAGAATGTAGAACACAGAATATAGAATATGGAAAACAGAATACAGAACCCAGAATTTATAACATGGAATGCGGAACACAGAATATAGAATATAGAATACAGAATTCTGAATATATAATTTATAATATAGAATATAGAACACACAATATAGAATAGAGAATATAGAAGCCAGAATATAGAACATGGAATGCAAACACAGAATTTAGAATACATAATACAGAATACTGAATATAGAATATAGAACATAGATTGCAGAACACAGAATTTAGAATACAGAATATAGAATACTGAAAATAGAATATTGAGCATGGAATGCAGAACACGGAATTCAGAATATAGAGAACAGAATACTGAATATAGAGTTTAGAATTTAGAATTAAAACTCAGAATTTAGAATACAGAATTCGGAATGCAAAATATAGTATGTAGAATATAAAATGAAGAACACACAATATAAAATATAGAATAGAGAATATAGAACACAGAATTTAGAACATGGAATGCTGAAAACAGTATTTAGAATATAGAATACAGAATTATTAATATAGAATTTAGAATATAGAACGTATAACACAGAATATAGAACACAGAATACAGGATATTGAATATAGAATATAGAACTTAGAATGCAGAACCCAGAATTTAGAATAAAGAATACAGAATACTGAATATATAATTTATAATATAAAATGTAGAACACAGAATATAAATATAGAATAGAGAATATAGAACCCAGAATTTAGAACATGGAATGCAGAACACAGAATTTAGAATACAGAATACAGAATACTGAATACAGAATTTAGAATATAGAATATAGAACACAGAATATAGAATATAGAATAGAGAATAGAGTACCCAGAATTTAGAACATGGAATGCAGAGCACAGAATTTAGAATATAGAAAACAGATTACTGAATACAGAAATTAGAATATAGAATATAGAACACAGAATATAGAATATAGAACACGGAATGCAGAATATGGAATACAGAATATATAATGTAGAACACAGAATACAGAATATGGAAAACAGAATACAGAACCCGGAATTTAGTACATGGAATGCAGAACACAGAATTTAGAATATAGAATACAGATTAATGAATATAGAATTTAGAACATAGAATCGAGAACACAGAATTTAGAATGTAGAATACAGAATACTGAATATAGAATTTAGAATAAAGAATGTAGAACTCAGAATATAGAATATAGAATAGAAAATATTGAATTCAGAATTAAGAACATGGAATGAAAACACAGAATATAGAATATATAATACAGAATACTGAATATAGAATTTAGAAGATAGAATGCCAAACACAGAATTTAGAATATAGAAAACAGAATACTGAATACAGAATTTAGAATATAGAACGTAGAACACAGGATATAGGATACAGAACACGGAATGCAGATTATGGTATACAGAATATTGAATGTAGAACACAGATTATAGAATATGGAAAACAGAATACAGAAACCGGAATTTAGAACATCGAATGCAGAACACAGAATTTAGAATATAGAATAAAGAACAATGAATATAGAATTTAGAACATAGAATGCAGAACACAGAATTTACAATGCAGAATACAGAATACTGAATATAGAATTAAGAATATAGAATGTCGAACACAGAATATAGAATATAGAATACAGAATACTGAATAAAGAATTTAGAACTTGGAAGGCAGAATAGAGAATTTAGAATATAGAATACAGAATACTGAATATATAATTTATAGTATAGAATGTAGAACACAGAATATAGAATATAGAATAGAGAATATAGAACACAGAATTTAGAACATGGAATGCAGCACACAGAATTTAGGATATAGAATGTCGAACACAGAATATAGAATATAGAATACAGAATACTGAATAAAGAATTTAGAACTTGGAAGGCAGAATAGAGAATTTAGAATATAGAATACAGAATACTGAATATATAATTTATAATATAGAATTTAGAACACAGAATATAGTATATACAAAAGGAAATATAACCCAGAATTTAGAACATGGAATGCAGAACACAGAATTTAGAATATATAATACAGAATACTGAATATAGAATTTAGAAAATAGAATGCAGAACACAGAATTTAGAATATAGAATACAGAATACTGAATATAGTATTTAGAATATAGAATGTGGAACACAGAATAGAAAATAGAGAATAGAGAATATAGAAAACAGAATATAGAACATGGAATGCAGAACACAGAATTTAGAATATAGAAAACAAAATACTGAATATAGAATTTAGAATATAGAATGTAGAAGACAGAATGTAGAATATAGAACACGGAATGCAGAATATATTATACAGAATATAGAATATAGAACACAAAATATAGAATATGAAAAACAGAATACAGAACCCAGAATTTAGAACATGGAATGCAGAACACAGAATTTAGAATATAGAATACAGAATAATGAATATAGAATTAAGAATATAGAATGTAGAACACAGAATATGCAATATAGTATATAAAATACAGAAACCAGAATTTAGAACGTGGAATGCAAACAGAGAATTTAGAATATATAAAACAGGATACTGAATATAGAATTTAGAAAATAGAATGCAGAACACAGAATTTAGAATATAGAAAACACAATACTGAATATAGAGATAAGAATTTAGAATTATAACTCAGAATTTAGAATATAGGTTACGGAATGCAAAATATAGTATGTAGAGAATAAAATGAAGAACACACTATATAGAATATAGAATAGAGAATATAGAACACAGAATTTAGGACATGGAATGCTGAACACAGAATTTAGATTATAGAATAAAGAATTATGTATGTAGAATTTAGAATATAGAATGCAGAACACAGAATATAGAATATAGAACACGGAATGCAGAATACGGAATACAGAATATATAATGTAGAACACAGAATACAGAATATGGAAAACAGAATACAGAACCCGGAATTTAGAACATGGAATGCAGAACACAGAATTTAGGATATAGAATACAGATTAATAAATATAGAATTTAGAACATAGAATCCAGAACACAGAATTTAGAATGTAGAATACAGAATACTGAATATAGAATTTAGGACATAGAATGCCGAACACAGAATTTAGAATATAGAAAACAGAATACTGAATACAGAATTTAGAATATAGAACGTAGAACACAGAATATAGGATATAGAACACGGAATGCAGAATATGGTATACAGAATATTGAATGTAGAACACAGATTATAGAATATGGAAAACAGAATACAGAAACCGGAATTTAGAACATCGAATGCAGAACACAGAATTTAGAATATAGAATAAAGAATAATGAATATAGAATTTAGAACATAGAATGCAGAACACAGAATTTGCAATGCAGAATACAGAATACTGAATATAGAATTTAGAATATAGAAAGTCGAACACAGAATATAGAATATAGAATACAGAATACTGAATAAAGAATTTAGAACTTGGAAGGCAGAATAGAGAATTTAGAATATAGAATACAGAATACTGAATATATAATTTATAATATAGAATGTAGAACATAGAATATAGTATATACAAAACGGAAAATAGAACCCAGAATTTAGAACATGGATTGCAGAACACAGAATTTAGAATATAGAATACAGAATACTGAATACAGAATTTAGAATATAGAACGTAGAACACAGAATATAGTATATAGAATATGGAATGCAGTTATAGAAAACAAAATATAGAATGTAGAACACAGAATATAGAATATGGAAAACAAAATACAGAAGCCAGAATTTAGAAAATGGAATGCAGAAAACAGAATTTAGAATATGGATTACAGAATACTGAATAAAGAATTTAGAACTTGGAATGCAGAACACAGAATTTTGAATATAGAATACAGAATACTGAATATATAATTTATAATATAGAATGTAGGACACAGAATATAGTATATACTATAGGGAATGTAGGACCCAGAATTTAGAACATGGAATGCAGAACACAGAATTTATAATATAGAATACAGAATACTGAATATAGAACGTAGAACACAGAATAAAGAATATGGAACACGGAATGCAGAATATGCTATACAGTATATAGAATGTAGAACACAGAATATAGAATATGGAAAAGAGAATACAGAACCCAGAATTTAGAACATGGAATGCTGAACACAGAATTTAGAATATAGAATACAGAATACTGAATATAGATTTTAGAACATAGAATGTAGAACACAGTATATAGAATATAGTTCACGGAATGCAGAATATAGTATACAGAAAATAGAATGTAGAACACAGAATATAGAATATGGAAAACAGAATACAGAACACAGAATTTATTACATGGAATGCGGAACACAGAATATAGAATATAAAATACTGAATACGGAAGACAGAATTTGCAATATATAACGTAGAACACAGAATATAGACTATAGAACACGGAATGCAGATACAGAACACAAAATTTAGAATGTAGAACATAGAATATAGAATATGGGAAACAGAATACAGAATCCAGAATATAGAACTTGGATTGCAGAACTTAGAATTAAGACTATAGAATACAGAATACTGAATATAGAATTTAGAATAAAGAATTTAGAACCCAGAATATAGAATATACAATAGAAAATATTGAATCCACAATTTAGAACATGGAATGAAATCACAGAATTTAGAATATAGAAAACAGAATACTGAATATAGAGTTTAGAATATAGAATTATATCTCAGAATTTGGAATATAGAATACGGAAAGCATAATATAGTATATAGAGTATAAAATGAAGAACACAAAATATAGAATGCAGAATAGAGAATACAGAACACAGAATTTAGAATATATAAAACAGAATACTGAATACAGAAATTAGAATATACAACGTAGAACACAGAATATAGAATATAGAACACGGAATGCAGAATATGGTATACAGAATATAGAATGTGGAACACAGAATATAGAATATGGAAAACAGAAAACAGAACCCGGAATTTAGAACATGGAATGCAGAACACAGAATTTAGAATATAGAATACAGAATAATGAATAAAGAATATAGAACATCGAATGCAGAACACAGAATATAGAATGAAGATTACAGAATACTGAATATACAATTTAGAATATAGAATGTCGAACACAGAATATAAAATATAGAATATAGAATACTGATAAATAATTTAGAACGTGGAATGCAGAACACAGAATTTAGAATATAGAATACAGAATAATGAATAAAGAATTTAGAACGTGGAATGCAGAACAGAGAATTTGGAATATAGAATACAGAATTCTGAATACAGAATTTAGAATATAGAATGTAGAACACAGAATATTGAATATAGAATAGAAAATATACAATCCAGAATTTAGAACATGGAATGCAAACCCAGAATTTACAATATATAATACAGAATACTGAATATAGAATTTAGAACTTAGAATGCAAGACACAGAATTTAGAATGTACATACAGAAAACTGAATATAGAATTTAGAATATAGAATGTTGAACACAGAATATAGAATATAGAATAGAGAATATACAACCCAGAATTTAGAACATGGAATGTAGAACACAGAATTTAGAATATAGAATAAAGAATACTGAAATTATAATTTATAATATAGAATGTAGAACACAGAATAGAGAATAGAGAATAGAGAATATAGAACCCAGAATTTAGAACATGGAAAGCAGCACACAGAATTTAGAATATAGAATATAGAATACTGAATACAGAATTTAGAATATAGAACGTAGAACACAGAATATAGAATATAGAATACGGAAAGCAGATATAGAATACAAAATATAGAATGTAGAACACAGAATATAGAATATGGGAAACAGAATACAGAACCCAGAATTTAGAACATGGAATGCAGAACACAGAATGTAGAATATAGAATACGAAATACTGAATATAGAATTTAGAATATAGAATGTAGAACACAGAATTTCGAAAATAGAATAGAGGATATAGAACCCAGAATTTAGAACATGGAAAGCAGAACACAGAATTTAGAAAATAGAATACAGGATACTGAATACAGAATTTAGAATATAGAAATTAGAACACAGAATATAGAATATAGAATATGGAATGCAGATATATAATACTAAATATAGAATGTACAAAAGAATATAAAATATGGAAAACAGAATACAGAACCCAGAATTTAGAACTTGGAATGCAGAACACAGAATTTAGAATATAGAATACAAAATACTGAATATAGAATTTAGAATATAGAATGTAGAACACAGAATGAAGAAAATAGAATACGGAATGCAGAATAGAGTATACAGAATATGGAATGTAGAACACAGAATATAGAATATGGAAAACAGAATATAGAATCCAAAATTAAGAACATGGAATTCAGAACACAGAATTTAGACTATAGAATACAGATTACTGAATGCAGAATTTAGAAAATAGAATGTAGAACACCGAATATGGAATATAGAATAGAAACTATACAATCCAGAATTTAGATCATGGAATGCAAACACATAATTTAGAATATGTAATACAGAACACTGAATATAGAATTTAGAACGTAGAATGCAGGACACAGAATTTAGAACATAGAAAATAGAATACTGAATATAGAGTTTAGAATTTAGAATTATAACTCAGAATGTAGAATATAGATTACCGAATGCAAAATATAGTATGTAGAGTATAAAATGAAGAACACACAGTATAGAATAAAGAATAGAGAATATAGTACAAAGAATTTAGAACATGGAATACTGAACACCGGATTTAGAATATAGAATACATAATTATGAATATAGAATTTAGAATATAGAAAGCAGAACACAGAATTTAGATTATAGAATACAGAATAATGAATATAGAATTTAGAATATAGAATGCAGAACACAGAATTTAGAATATAGAATACAGAATACTGAACATAGTATTTAGAATATAGAATGTCAAACACAGAATATAGAATATAGAATACAGAATACTGAATACATAATTTATAAAATAGAATGTAGAACACAGAATATAGAATATAGAATAGAGAATATAGAACCCAGAATTTAGAACATGAAATGCAGAACACAGAATTTAGAATATAGAATACAGAATACTGAATACAGAATTTAGAATATAAAACTTAGAACACAGAATATAGAATATAGAATACGGAATACAGATACAGAATACAAAATATAGAATGCAGAACATAGAATATAGAATATGGAAAACAGAATAGAGAAACCAGTATCTAGAACTTGGAATGCAGAACACAGAATTTAGACTATAGAATACAGAATACTGAATATATAATTTAGAATAAATAATGTAGAACTCAGAATATTGAATATAGAATAGAAAATATACAATCCAGAATTTAGAACATGGAATGCAAACACAGAATTTAGAATATATAATACAGAATACTGAATATTGAACTTAGAACATAGAATGCAGAACACAGAATTTTGAATATAGAAAACAGAATACTAAATATAGAGTTTAGAATTTAGAATTATAATTCAAAATTTAGAATATAGAATACGGAAAGCAAAATATAGTATGTAGAGTATAAAATGAAGAACACAAAATATAGAATACAGAATAGATGATATAGAACACAGAATTTAGAACATGGAATGCAGAACAAAGAATTTACAATATAGAAAACAGAATACTGAATATAGAATTCAGAATATTGAATGTAGATCCCAGAATATAGAATACAGAATAGAGAATAGAGAACCCAGAATTTAGAACATGGAATGCAGAACACAAAATTTAGAATATACAATACAGAATACTGAATATAGAATTAAGAATATAGATTGTAGAACACAGAATATAGAACATAGAACACGGAATGAAGAATATAGTATACAGAATATAGAATGTAGAACACAAAATATAGAATATGAAAAAAAGAATACAGAACACAGAATTTAGAACATGGAATGCAGAACACAGAATTTAGAATATAGAATACAGAATAATGAATATAGAATTTAGAATATAGAATGCAGAAATCAGAATTTATACTATAGAATACAGAATACTGAATATAGAGTTTAGAATATAGAATGTTGAACACAGAATATAGAATATAGTATATAAAATATAGAATCCAGAATTTAGAACATGGAATGCAAACACAGAATTTAGAATATATAAAACAGAATACTGAATAAAGAATTTAGAAAATAGAATGCAGAACACACAATTTATGATATAGAAAACAGAATACTAAATATAGAGTTAAGAATTTAGAATTATATCTCAGAATAAAGAATATAGATTAAGGAATGCAAAATATAGTATGTAGAGTATAAAATGAAGAACACACAATATAGAATATAGAATAGAGATTATAGAACACAGAATTTAGAACATGGAATACTAAACAAACAATTTATATTATAGAATAAAGAATTATGAATATAGAATTTAGAATATAGAATGCATAAACCAGAATTTAGAATATAGAATACAGAATAATAAATATAGAATTTAGAAAATAGAATGCAGAACACAGAATTCAGAATGTAGAATACAGAAAACTGAAAATAGAATTTAGAATATAGAAGGTCGAACACACAATATATAATATAGGATACAGAACACTGAATAAAGAATTTAGAATTTGGAATGCAGAATACAGAATTTAGAATATAGAATACAGAATACTGAATATATAATTTATAATATAGAATGAAGAACACATAATATATAATATAATAGAGGATATAGAACCCAGAATTTAGAACATGGAATGCAGAACACAGAATTTAGAATTTAGAATACAAAACATTGAATATAGAATTTAGAATATAGAATGTAGAACACAGAATATAGAATATAGAATACAGAATGCAGAATATAGTATACAGAATATAGAATGTAGAACACAGAATATAGAATATGGAAAACAGAATACAGAATTCAAAATTTAAAACATGGAATGCAGAACAAAGAATTTAGAATATAGAATACAGAATAATTAATATTGAATTTAGAACATAGAATGCAGAACACAGAAGTTAGAGAATAGAACACAGAATACTGAATATAGAATTTAGAATATTGAATGTAGAACACAGAATTTAGAATATAGAATAGAAAATATAGGATCCAGAATATAGAATATGGAATTCAAACACTGAATTTAGAATACATAATACAGAATACTGAATATAGAATATAGAACATAGATTGCAGAACACAGAATTTAGAATACAGAATATAGAATACTGAAAATAGAATATTGATCATGGAATGCAGAACACGGAATTCAGAATATAGAGAACAGAATACTGAATATAGAGTTTAGAATTTAGAATTAAAACTCAGAATTTAGAATACAGAATTCGGAAAGCAAACATAGTATGTAGAGAATAAAATGAAGAACACACAATATAAAATATAGAATAGAGAATATAGAACACAGAATTTAGAACATGGAATGCTGAAAACAGTATTTAGAATATAGAATACAGAATTATTAATATAGAATTTAGAATATAGAACGTAGAACACAGAATATAGAACACAGAATACAGGATATTGAATATAGAATATAGAACTTAGAATGCAGAACCCAGAATTTAGAATAAAGAATACAGAATACTGAATATATAATTTATAATATAGAATGTAGAACACAGAATATAAATATAGAATAGAGAATATAGAACACAGAATTTAGAACATGGAATGAAAACACAGAATTTAGAATATGTAATACAGAATACTGAATATAGAATTTAGAACATAGAATGCCGAACACAAAATTTAGAATATAGAAAACAGAATACTGAATACAGAATTTAGAATATAGAACGTAGAACACAGAATATAGGATATAGAACACGGAATGCAGAATATGGTATACAGAATATTGAATGTAGAACACAGATTATAGAATATGGAAAACAGAATACAGAAACCGGAATTTAGAACATCGAATGCAGAACACAGAATTTAGAATATACAATAAAGAATAATGAATATACAATTTAGAACATAGAATGCAGAACACAGAATTTACAATGCAGAATACAGAATACTGAATATAGAATTTAGAATATAGAATGTCGAACACAGAATATAGAATATAGAATACAGAATACTGAATAAAGAATTTAGAACTTGGAAGGCAGAATAGAGAATTTAGAATATAGAATACAGAATACTGAATATATAATTTATAATATAGAATTTAGAACACAAAATATAGTATATACAAAATGGAATATAGAACCCAGAATTTAGAACATGGAATGCAGAACACAGAATTTAGAATATAGAATACAGAATACTGAATACAGAATTTAGAATATAGAACTTAGAACACAGAACATAGTATATAGAATATGGAATGCAGTTATAGAAAACAAAATATAGAATGTAGAACATAGAATATAGAATATGGAAAACAAAATACAGAACACAGAATTTAGAAAATGGAAAACAGAAAACAGAATTTAGAATATGGAATACAGAATACTGAATAAAGAATTTAGAACTTGGAATGCAGAACACAGAATTTTGAATATAGAATACAGAATACTGAATATATAATTTATAATATAGAATGTAGGACACAGAATATAGTATATACTATAGGGAATGTAGAACCCAGAATATAGAACATGGAATGCAGAACACAGAAGTTAGAATATAGAATACAGAATACTGAATATAGAACGTAGATCACTGAATATAGAATATAGAACACAGAATGCAGAATATGGAATACAGAATATAGAATGTAGAACACAGAATATAGAATATGGAAAACAGAATACAGAACCCGGAATTTAGAACTTGGAATGCAGAACACAGAATTTAGGATATAGGATACTGAATACTGAATACAGAATTTACAATATATAACGTAGAACACAGAATAAAGAATATAGAATACGGAATGCAGATACAGAATACAAAATATAGAATGTAGAACATAGAATATAGAATATGGAAAACAGAACACAGAACCCAGAATATAGAACTTGGAATGTAGAACACAGAATTTAGAATATAGAAAACAGAATATGGAATATAGAATTTAGAATACAGAATGTAGAACTCAGAATATAAAATATAGAATAGAAAATATTGAATCCAGAAATTAGAACATGGAATGCAAACACAGAATTTAGAATATATAATACAGAATACTGAATATAGAATTTAGAACATAGAATGCAGAACACAGAATTTAGAATATAGAATAGAGAATACTGAATATAGTATTTAGAATATAGAATGTGGAACACAGAATAGAAAATAGAGAATAGAGTATATAGAACACAGAATATAGAACATGGAATGCAGAACACAGAATTTAGAATATAGAAAACAGAATACTGAATATAGAATTTAGAATATAGAATGTAGAACACAGAATGTAGAATATAGAACACGGAATGCAGAATATATTATACAGAATATAGAATGTAGAACACAAAATATAGAATATGAAAAACAGAACACAGAACCCAGAATTTAGAACATGGAATGCAGAACACAGAATTTAGAATATAGAATACAGAATAATGAATAAAGAATTAAGAATATAGAATGTAGAGCACAGAATATACAATATAGTATATAAAATATAGAAACCAGAATTTAGAACGTGGAATGCAAACAGAGAATTTAGAATATATAAAACAGGATACTGAATATAGAATTTAGAAAATAGAATGCAGAACACAGAATTTAGAATATAGAAAACAGAATACTGAATATAGAGATAAGAATTTAGAATTATAACTCAGAATTTAGAATATAGGTTACGGAATGCAAAATATAGTATGTAGAGTATAAAATGAAGAACACACTATATAGAATATAGAATAGAGAATATAGAACACAGAATTTAGTACATGGAATGCTGAACACAGAATTTAGATTATAGAATAAAGAATTATGTATGTAGAATTTAGAATATAGAATGCAGAACACAGAATATAGAATATAGAACACGGAATGCAGAATATGGAATACAGAAAATATAATATAGAACACAGAATACAGAATATGGAAAACAGAATACAGAACCCGGAATTTAGAACATGGAATGTAGAACACAGAATTTTGAATATAGAATACAGAATACTGAATATATAATTTATAATATAGAATGTAGGACACAGAATATAGTATATACTATAGGGAATGTAGAACCCAGAATTTAGAACATAGAATGCAGAACACAAAATTTATAATATAGAATACAAAATACTGAATATAGAACGTAGAACACAGAATAAAGATTATAGAACACGGAATGCAGAATATGCTATACAGACTATAGAATTTAGAACACAGAATATAGAATATGGAAAAGAGAATACAGAACCCAGAATTTAGAACATGGAATGCTGAACACAGAATTTAGAATATAGAATACAGAATACTGAATATAGAGTTTAGAACATAGAATGTAGAACACAGAATATAGAATATAGTTCACGGAATGCAGAATATAGTATACAGAATATAGAATGTAGAACACAGAATATAGAATATGGAAAACAGAATACAGAACCCAGAATTTATAACATGGAATACGGAACACAGAATATAGAATATAAAATACTGAATACGGAATACAGAATTTACAATATATAACGTAGAACACAGAATATAGACTATAGAATACAGAATGCAGATACAGAACACAAAATATAGAATGTAGAACATAGAATATAGAATATGGAAAACAGAATACAGAATCCAGAATATAGAACTTGGATTGCAGAATATAGAATTAAGACTATAGAATACAGAATACTGAATATAGAATTTAGAATAAAGAATGTAGAACCCAGAATATAGAATATACAATAGAAAATATTGAATCCACAATTTAGAACATGGAATGAAAACACAGAATTTAGAATATAGAAAACAGAATACTGAATATAGAGTTTAGAATATAGAATTATATCTCAGAATTAAGAATATAGAATACGGAAAGCATAATATAGTATATAGAGTATAAAATGAAGATCACAAAATATAGAATACAGAATAGTGTATACAGAACACAGAATTTAGAATATATAAAACAGAATACTGAATACAGAATTTAGAATATACAACGTAGAACACAGAATATAGAATATAGAACACGGAATGCAGAATATGGTATACAGAATATAGAATGTGGAACACAGAATATAGAATATAGAAAACAGAAAACAGAACCCGGAATTTAGAACATGGAATGCAGAACACAGAATTTAGAAAATAGAATACAGAATAATGAATAAAGAATTTAGAACATAGAATGCAGAACACAGAATTTAGAATGTAGAATACAGAATACTGAATATACAATTTAGAATATAGAATGTCGAACACAGAATATAAAATATAGAATATAGTATACTGATAAAGAATTTAAAACGTGGAATGCAGAACAGAGAATTTAGAATATAGAATACAGAATTCTGAATACAGAATTTAGAATATAGATTGTAGAACACAGAATATTGAATATAGAATAGAAAATATAGAATCCAGAATTTAGAACATGGAATGCAAACCCAGAATTTACAATATATAATACAGAATACTGAATATAGAATTTAGAACATAGAATGCAAAACACAGAATTTAGAATGTAGATACAGAAAACTGAATATAGAATTTAGAATATATAATGTCGAACACTGAATATAGAATATAGAATAGAGAATATACAACCCAGAATTTAGAACATGGAATGTAGAACACAGAATTTAGAATATAGAATAAAGAATACTGAATTTATAATTTATAATATAGAATGTAGAACACAGAAGAGAGAATAGAAAATAGAGAATATAGAACCAAGAATTTAGAACATGGAATGCAACACAC
Source organism: Vicugna pacos (assembly GCF_048564905.1). Lineage (NCBI taxonomy): Eukaryota > Metazoa > Chordata > Mammalia > Artiodactyla > Camelidae > Vicugna > Vicugna pacos. The sequence continues at coordinate 482,642 of NW_027328734.1, read as the reverse complement.
AGAATTTAGAATATAGAATATAGAATACTGAATACAGAATTTAGAATATAGAACGTAGAACACAGAATATAGTATATAGAATACGGAATGCAGGTATAGAATACAAAATATAGAATGTAGAACACAGAATATAGGATATGGGAAACAGAATACAGAACCCAGAATTTAGAACATGTAATGCAGAACACAGAATGTAGAATATAGAATACGAAATACTGAATATAGAATTTAGAATATAGAATGTAGAACACAGAATTTCGAAAATAGAATAGAGGATATAGAACCCAGAATTTAGAACATGGAAAGCAGAACACAGAATTTAGAAAATAGAATACAGGATACTGAATACAGAATTTAGAATATAGAAATTAGAACACAGAATATAGAATATAGAATATGAAATGCAGATATAGAATACTAAATATAGAATGTACAACAGAATATAAAATATGGAAAACAGAATACAGAACCCAGAATATAGAACTTGGAATACAGAACACAGAATTTAGAATATAGAATACAAAATAATGAATATAGAATTTAGAATATAGAATGTAGAACACAGAATGAAGAAAATAGAATACGGAATGCAGAATAGAGTATACAGAATATGGAATGTAGAACACAGAATATAGAATATGGAAAACAGAATACAGAATCCAAAATTTAGAACATGGAATTCAGAACACAGAATTTAGACTATAGAATACAGATTACTGAATATAGAATTTAGAAAATAGAATGTAGAACACCGAATATAGAATATAGAATAGAAACTATACAATCCAGAATTTAGATTATGGAATGCAAACACATAATTTAGAATATGTAATACAGAACACTGAATATAGAATTTAGAACGTAGAATGCAGGACACAGAATTTAGAATATACAAAATAGAATACTGAATATAGAGTTTAGAATTTAGAATTATAACTCAGAATGTAGAATATAGATTACCGAATGCAAAATATAGTATGTAGAGTATAAAATGAAGAACACACAGTATAGAATAAATAATAGAGAATATAGTACAAAGAATTTAGAACATGGAATACTGAACACCGGATTTAGAATATAGAATACATAATTATGAATATAGAATTTAGAATATAGAAGGCAGAACACAGAATTTAGATTATAGAATACAGAATAATGAATATAGGATTTAGAATATAGAATGCAGAACACAGAATTTAGAATATAGAATACAGAATACTGAACAAAGTATTTAGAATATAGAATGTCAAACACAGAATATAGAATATAGAATACAGAATACTGAAAACATAATTTATAAAATAGAATGTAGAACACAGAATATAGAATAGAGAATATAGAACCCAGAATTAAGAACATGAAATGCAGAACACAGAATTTAGAATATAGAATACAGAATACTGAATACAGAATTTAGAATATAAAACGTAGAACACAGAATATAGAATATAGAATACGGAATACAGATACAGAATACAAAATATAGAATGCAGAACATAGAATATAGAATATGGAAAACAGTATAGAGAAACCAGTATCTAGAACTTGGAATGCAGAACACAGAATTTAGACTATAGAATACAGAATACTGAATATAGAATTTAGAATAAATAATGTAGAACTCAGAATATTGAATATAGAATAGAAAATATACAGTCCAGAATTTAGAACATGGAATGCAAACTCAGAATTTAGAATATATAATGCAGAATACTGAATATTGAATTTAGAGCATAGAATGCAGAACACAGAAATTTGAATATAGAAAACAGAATACTAAATATAGAGTTTAGAATTTAGAATTATATTTCAGAATTTAGAATATAGAATACGGAAAGCAAAATATAGTATGTAGAGTATAAAATGTAGAACACAATATATAGAATACAGAATAGATGATATAGAACACAGAATTTAGAACATGGAATGCAGAACAAAGAATTTACAATATAGAAAAAAGAATATTGAATATAGAATTCAGAATATTGAATGTAGATCCCATAATATAGAATACAGAATAGAGAATAGAGAACCCAGAATTTAGAACATGGAATGCAGAACACATAATTTAGAATATACAATACAGAATACTGAATATAGAATTAAGAATATAGATTGTAGAACACAGAATATAGAACATAGAACACGGAATGCAGAATATAGAATGTAGAACACAAAATATAGAATATGAAAAAAAGAATACAGAACCCAGAATTTAGAACATGCAATGCAGAACAGAGAATTTAAAATATAGAATACAGAATAATCAATATAGAATTTAGAATACAGAATGCAGAAATCACAATTTATACTATAGAATACAGAATACTGAATATAGAGTTTAGAATATAGAATGTTGAACACAGAATATAGAATAGAGTATATAAAATATAGAATCCAGAATTTAGAACATGGAATGCAAACACAGAAATTAGAATATATAAAACAGAATACTGAATAAAGAATTTAGAAAAAAGAATGCAGAACACACAATTTATGATATAGAAAACAGAATACTAAATATAGAGTTAAGAATTTAGAATTATATCTTTGAATAAAGAATATAGTTTACGGAATGCAAAATATAGTATGTAGAGTATAAAATGAAGAACACACAATATAGAATATAGAATAGAGAATATAGAACACAGAATTTAGAACATGGAATGCTAAACACAGAATTTAGTTTATACAATAAAGAATTATGAATATAGAATTTAGAATATAGAATGAATAAACCAGAATTTAGAATATAGATTACAGCATAATAAATATAGAATTTAGAAAATAGAATGCAGAACACAGAATTTAGAATGTAGAATACAGAATACTGAATATAGAATTTAGAATATAGAAGGTCGAACACAGAATATAGAATATAGGATACAGAACACTGAATAAAGAATTTAGAATTTGGAATGCAGAATACAGAATTTAGAATATAGAATACAGGATACTGAATATATAATTTATAATATAGATTGAAGAACACATAATATATAATATACAATAGAGAATATAGAACCCAGAATTTAGAACATGGAATGCAGAACACAGAATTTAGAATTTAGAATACAAAATTTTGAATATAGAATTTAGAATATAGAATGTAGAACACAGAATATAGAATATAGAATACAGAATGCAGAATATAGTATACAGAATATAGAATGTAGAACACAGAATATAGAATATGGAAAACAGAATACAGAATTCAAAATTTAAAACATGGAAGGCAGAACAAAGAATTTAGAATATAGAATACAGTATAATTAATATAGAATTTAGAACATACAATTCAGAACACATAAGTTAGAGAAGAGAATACAGAATACTGAATATAGAATTTAGAATATAGAATGTAGAACACAGAATTTAGAATATAGAATAGAAAATATAGGATCCAGAATATAGAACGTGGAATGCAAACACAGAATTTAGAATACATAATACAGAATACTGAATATAGAATATAGAACATAGATTGCAGAACACAGAATTTAGAATACGGAACATAGAATACTGAAAATAGAATATTGAACATGGAATGCAGAACACGGAATTCAGAATATAGAGAACAGAATACTGAATATAGAGTTTAGAATTTAGAATTAAAACTCAGAATTTAGAATACAGAATTCGGAATGCAAAATATAGTATGTAGAGTATAAAATGAAGAACACACAATATAAAATATAGAATAGAGTATATAGAACACAGAATTTAGAACATGGAATGCTGAAAACAGTATTTAGAATATAGAATACAGAATTATTAATATAGAATTTAGAATATAGAACGTAGAACACAGAATATAGAACACAGAATTCAGGATATTGAATATAGAATATAGAGCTTAGAATGCAGAACCCAGAATTTAGAATAAAGACTACAGAATACTGAATATGTAATTTATAATATAGAATGTAGAACACAGAATATAAATATAGAATAGAGAATATAGAACCCAGAATTTAGAACATGGAATGCAGAACACAGAATTTAGAATACAGAATACAGAATACTGAATACAGAATTTAGAATATAGAATATAGAACACAGAATATAGAATATAGAATAGAGAATAGAGAACCCAGAATTTAGAACATGGAATGCAGAGCACAGAATTTAGAATATAGAAAACAGATTACTGAATACAGAATTTAGAATATAGAACGTAGAACACAGAATATAGAATATAGATCACGGAATGCAGAATATGGAATACAGAATATATAATGTAGAACACAGAATACAGAATATGGAAACAGAATACAGAACCCGGAATTTAGAACATGGAATGCAGGACACAGAATTTAGAATATAGAATACAGATTAATGAATATAGAATTTAGAACATAGAACCCAGAACACAGAATTTAGAATGTAGAATACAGAATACTGAATATAGAATTTAGAATAAAGAATGTAGAACTCAGAATATAGAATATAGAATAGAAAATATTGAATTCAGAATTAAGAACATGGAATGAAAACACAGAATTTAGAATATATAATACAGAATACTGAATATAGAATTTAGAACATAGAATGCCGAACACAGAATTTAGAATATAGAAAACAGAATACTGAATACAGAATTTAGAATATTGAACGTAGAACACAGAATATAGGATATAGAACACGGAATGCAGAATATGGTATACAGAATATTGAATGTAGAACACAGATTATAGAATATGGAAAACAGAATACAGAAACCGGAATTTAGAACATCGAATGCAGAACACAGAATTTAGAATATAGAATAAAGAATAATAAATATAGAATTTAGAACATAGAAGGCAGAACACAGAATTTACAATGCAGAATACAGAATACAGAATATAGAATTTAGAATATAGAATGTCGAACACAGAATATAGAATATAGAATACAGAATACTGAATAAAGAATTTAGAACTTGGAAGGCAGAATAGAGAATTTAGAATATAGAATACACAATACTGAATATATAATTTATAATATAGAATTTAGAACACAGAATATAGTATATACAAAAGGGAATATAGAACCCAGAATTTAGAACATGGAATGCAGAACACAGAATTTAGAATATAGAATACAGAATACTGAATACAGAATTTAGAATATAGAACGTAGAACACAGAATAAAATATATAGAATATGGAATGCAGTTATAGAAAACAAAATATAGAATGTAGAACACAGAATATAGAATATGGAAAACAAAATACACAACACAGAATATAGAAAATGGAAAGCAGAAAACAGAATTTAGAATATGGAATACAGAATACTGAATAAAGAATTAGAAATTCGAATGCAGAACACAGAATTTTGAATATAGAATACAGAATACTGAATAAATAATTTATAATATAGAATGTAGGACACAGAATATAGTATATACTATAGGGAATGTAAAACCCAGAATTTAGAACATGGAATGCAGAACACAGAATTTAGAATATAGAATACAGAATACTGAATATAGAACGTAGAACACTCAATATAGAATATAGAACACAGAATGCAGAATATGGAATACAGAATATAGAATGTAGAACACAGAATATAGAATATGGAAAACAGAATACAGAACCCGGAATTTAGAACTTGGAATGCAGAACACAGAATTTAGGATATAGGATACTGAATACTGAATACAGAATTTACAATATATAACGTAGAACACAGAATAAAGAATATAGAATACGGAATGCAGATACAGAATACAAAATATAGAATGTAGAACATAGAATATAGAATATGGAAAACAGAACACAGAACCCAGAATATAGAACTTGGAATGTAGAACACAGAATTTAGAATATAGAAAACAGAATATGGAATATAGAATTTAGAATACAGAATGTAGAACTCAGAATATAAAATATAGAATAGAAAATATTGAATCCAGAATTTAGAACATGGAATGCAAACACAGAATTTAGAATATATAATACAGAATACTGAATATAGAATTTAGAACATAGAATGCAGAACACAGAATTTAGAATATAGAATAGAGAATACTGAATATAGTATTTAGAATATAGAATGTGGAACACAGAATAGAAAATAGAGAATAGAGTATATAGAACACAGAATATAGAACATGGAATGCAGAACACAGAATTTAGAATATAGAAAACAGAATACTGAATACAGAATTTAGAATATAGAATGTAGAACACAGAATGTAGAATATAGAACACGGAATGCAGAATATATTATACAGAATATAGAATGTAGAACACAAAATATAGAATATGAAAAACAGAACACAGAACCCAGAATTTAGAACATGGAATGCAGAACACAGAATTTAGAATATAGAATACAGAATAATGAATATAGAATTAAGAATATAGAATGTAGAACACAGAATATACAATATAGTATATAAAATATAGAAACCAGAATTTAGAACGTGGAATGCAAACACAGAATTTAGAATATATAAAACAGGATATTGAATATAGAATTTAGAAAATAGAATGCAGAACACAGAATTTAGAATATAGAAAACAGAATACTGAATATAGAGATAAGAATTTAGAATTATAACTCAGAATATAGAATATAGGTTACGGAATGCAAAATGTAGTATGTAGAGTATAAAATGAAGAACACACTATATAGAATATAGAATACAGAATATAGAACACAGAATTTAGGACATGGAATGCTGAACACAGAATTTAGATTGTAGAATAAAAATTATGTATGTAGAATTTAGAATATAGAATGCAGAACACAGAATATAGAATATAGAACACGGAATGCAGAATATGGAATACAGAAAATATAATGTAGAACACAGAATACAGAATATGGAAAACAGAATACAGAACCCGGAATTTAGAACATGGAATGCAGAACACAGAATTTAGAATATAGAATACAGAATAATGAATATAGAATTTATAACATAGAATCCAGAACACAGAATTTACAATGTAGAATACAGAATACTGAATATAGAATTTAGAATACAGAATGAAGAACTCAGAATATAGAATATAGAATAGAAAATATTGAATTCAGAATTTAGAACATGGAATGAAAACAGAGAATTTTGAATATAGAAAACAGAATACTAAATATAGAGTTTAGAATTTAGAACTATATTTCAGAATTTAGAATATAGAATACGGAAAGCAAAATATAGTATGTAGAGTATAAAATGAAGAACACAAAATATAGAATACAGAATAGATGATATAGAACACAGAATTTAGAACATTGTATGCAGAACAAAGAATTTACAATATAGAAAATATAATATTGAATATAGAATTCAGAATATTGAATGTAGATCCCAGAATATAGAATAGAGAATAGAGAATATAGAACACACAATTTAGAACATGGAATGCAGAACACAAAATTTAGAATATACAATACAGAATACTGAATATAGAATTAAGAATATAGATTGTAGAACACAGAATATAGAACATAGAACACGGAATGCAGAATATAGTATACAGAATATAGAATGTAGAACACAAAATATAGAATATGAAAAAAAGAATACAGAACCCAGAATTTAGAACATGGAATGCAGAAATCAGAATTTATACTATAGTATACAGAATACTGAATATAGAGTTTAGAATATAGAATGTTGAACACAGAATATAGAATATAGTATATAAAATATAGAATCCAGAATTTAGAACATGGAATGCAAACACAGAATTTAGATTATAGAATAAAGAATTATGAATATAGAATTTAGAATATGGAATGCATAAACCAGAATTTAGAATATATAATACAGAACAATAAATATAGAATTTAGAAAATAGAATGCAGAACACAGAATTTAGAATGTAGAATACAGAATACTGAACATAGAATTTAGAATATAGAAGGTCGAACACAGAATATAGAATATAGGATACAGAACACTGCATAAAGGATTTAGAATTTGGAATGCAGAATACAGAATTTAGTATATAGAGTACAGAATACTGAATATATAATTTATAATATAGAATGAAGAACACATAATATATAACATAGAATAGAGAATATAGAACCCAGAATTTAGAACATGGAATGCCGAACACAGAATTTAGAATATAGAAAACAGAATACTGAATCAGAATTTAGAATATAGTACGTAGAACACAGAATATAGGATATAGAACACGGAATGCAGAATATGGTATACAGAATATTGAATGTAGAACACAGATTATAGAATATGGAAAACAGAATACAGAAACCGGAATTTAGAACATCGAATGCAGAACACAGAATTTACAATGCAGAATACAGAATACTGAATATAGAATTTAGAATATAGAATGTCGAACACAGAATATAGAATATAAAATACAGAATACTGAATAAAGAATTTAGAACTTGGAAGACAGAATAGAGAATTTAGAATATAGAATACAGAATACTGAATATATAGTTTATAATATAGAATGTAGAACACAGAATATAGTATATACAAAACGGAATATAGAACATAGAATTTAGAACATGGAATGCAGAACACAGAATTTAGAATATAGAATATGCAATACTGAATACAGAATTTAGAATATAGAACGTAGAACACAGAATATAGTATATAGAATATGGAATGCAGTTATAGAAAACAAAATATAGAATGTAGAACACAGAATATAGAATATGGAAAACAAAATACAGAACCCAGAATTTAGAAAATGGAATGCAGAAAACAGAATTTAGAATATGGATTACAGAATACTGAATAAAGAATTTAGAACTTGGAATGCACAACACAGAATTTTGAATATAGAATACAGAATACTGAATATATAATATATAATATAGAATGTAGGACACAGAATATAGTATATACTATATCGAATGTAGAACCCAGAATTTAGAACATGGAATGCAGAACACAGAATTTATAATATAGAATACAGAATACTGAATATAGAACGTAGAACACAGAATAAAGAATATAGAACACGGATTTCAGAATATGCTATACAGAATATAAAATTTAGAACACAGAATATAGAATATGGAAAACAGAATACAGAACCCAGAATTTAGAACATGGAAAGCTGAACACAGAATTTAGAATATAGAATACAGAATACTGAATATAGAGTTTAGAACATAGAATGTAGAACACAGAATATAGAATATAGTTCACGGAATGCAGAATATAGTATACAGAATATAGAATGTAGAACACAGTATTTAGAATATGGAAAACAGAATACAGAACCCAGAATTTATAACATGGAATGCGGAACACAGAATATAGAATATAAAATACTGAATACGGAATACAGAATTTACAATATATAACGTAGAACACAGAATATAGACAATAGAATACGGAATGCAGATACAGAACACAAAATATAGAATGTAGAACATAGAATATAGAATATGGAAAACAGAATACAGAATCCAGAATATAGAACATGGATTGCAGAACATAGAATTAAGACTATAGAATACAGAATACTGAATATAGAATTTAGAATAAAGAATGTAGAACCCAGAATATAGGATATACAAAAGAAAATTTGAATCCACAATTTAGAACATGGAATGACAACACAGAATTAAGAATATAGAAAACAGAATACTGAATATAGAGTTTAAAATATAGAATTATATCTCAGAAATTAGAATATAGAATACGGAAAGCATAAAATAGTATGTAGAGTATAAAATGAAGAACACAAAATATAGAATACAGAATAGAGAATACAGAACACAGAATTTAGAATATATAAAACAGAATACTGAATACAGAATTTAGAATATACAACGTAGAACACAGAATATAGAATATAGAACACGGAATGCAGAATACGGTATACAGAATATAGAATGTGGAACACAGAAGAAAGAATATGGAAAACAGAAAACAGAACCCGGAATTTAGAACATGGAATGCAGAACACAGAATTTAGAATATAGAATACAGAATAATGAATAAAGAATTTAGAACATAGAATGCAGAACACAGAATTTAGAATGTAGAATACAGAATACTGAATATACAATTTAGAATATAGAATGTCGAACACAGAATATAAAATATAGAATATAGAATACTGAAAAAGAATTTAGAACGTGGAATGCAGAACAGAGAATTTAGAATATAGAATACAGAATTCTGAATACAGAATTTAGAATATAGAATGTAGAACACAGAATATTGAATATAGAATAGAAAATATAGAATCCAGAATTTAGAACATGGAATGCAAACCCAGAATTTACAATATATAATACAGAATACTGAATATAGAATTTAGAACATAGAATGCAAAACACAGAATTTAGAATTCAGATACAGAAAACAGAATATAGAATTTAGAATATAGAATGTCGAACACAGAATATAGAATATAGAATAGGGAATATACAACCCAGAATTTAGAACATGGAATGTAGATCACAGAATTTAGAATATAGAATAAAGAATACTGAATTTATAATTTATAATATAGAATGTAGAACACAGAATAGAGAATAGAGAATATAGAACCCAGAATTTAGAACATGGAAAGCAGAACACAGAATTTAGAATATAGAATACAGGTTACTGAATACAGAATTTAGAATATAGAAATTAGAAAACAGAATATAGAATATAGAATATTAAATGCAGATATAGAATACTAAATATAGAATGTACAACAGAATATAAAATATGGAAAACCGAATACAGAACCCAGAATTTAGAACTTGTAATGCAGAACACAGAATTTAGAATATAGAATACAAAATACTGAATATAGAATTTAGAATATAGAATGTAGAACACAGAATGAAGAAAATAGAATACGGAATGCAGAATAGAGAATACAGAATATGGAATGTAGAACACAGAATATAGAATATGGGAAACAGAATACAGAATCTAAAATTTAGAACATGGAATTCAGAACACAGAATTTAGACTATAGAATACAGATTACTGAATGTAGAATTTAGAATATAGAATGTAGAACACCGAATATGGAATATAGAATAGAAACTATACAATCCAGAATTTAGATCATGGAATGCAAACACATAATTTAGAATATATAATACAGAACACTGAATATAGAATTTAGAACGTAGATTGCAGGACACAGAATTTAGAATATAAAAATAGAATACTGAATATATAGTTTAGAATTTAGAATTATAACTCAGAATTTAGAATATAAATTACCAAATGCAAAATATAGTATGTAGAGTATAAAATGAAGAACACACAGTATAGAATAAAGAATAGAGAATATAGTACAAAGAATTTAGAACATGGAATACTGAACACCGGATTTAGAATATAGAATACATAATTATGAATATAGAATTTAGAATATAGAAGGCAGAACACAGAATTTAGATTATAGAATACAGAATAATGAATATAGAATTTAGAATATAGAATGCAGAACACAGAATTTAGAATATAGAATACAGAATACTGAACATAGTATTTAGAATATAGAATGTCAAACACAGAATATAGAATATAGAATACAGAATACTGAATAAATAATTTATAAATTAGAATGTAGAACACAGAATATAGAATATAGAATAGAGAATAGAGAACCCATTATTTAGAACATGAAATGCAGAACACAGAATTTAGAATATAGAATACAGAATACTGAATACAGAAATTAGAATATAAAACGTAGAACACAGAATATAGAATATAGAATACGGAATAATGATACAGAATACAAAATATAGAATGCAGAACATAGAATATAGAAAATGGAAAACAGAATAGAGAAACCAGTATTTAGAACTTGGAATGCAGAACACAGGATTTAGACTATAGAATACAGAATACTGAATATAGAATTTAGAATAAATAATGTAGAACTCAGAATATTGAATACAGAATAGAAAATATACAATCCAGAATTTAGAACATGGAATGCAAACACAAAATTTAGAATATATAATACAGAATACTGAATATTGAATTTAGAACATAGAATGCAGAACACAGAATTTTGAATATAGAAAACAGAATACTAAATACAGAGTTTAGAATTTAGAATTATATTTCAGAATTTAGAATATAGAATACGGAAAGCAAAATATAGTATGTAGAGTATAAAATGAAGAACACAAAATATAGAATACAGAATAGATGATATAGAACACAGAAATTAGAACATGGAATGCAGAACAAAGAATTTATAATATAGAAAACACAATATTGAATATAGAATTCAGAATATTGAATGTAGATCCCAGAATATAGAATAGGGAATAGAGAATATAGAACCCAGAATTTAGAACATGGAATGCAGAACACAAAATTTAGAATATACAATACAGAATATTGAATATAGAATTAAGAATATAGATTGTAGAACACAGAATATAGAACATAGAACACGGAATGCAGAATATAGTATACAGAATATAGAATGTAGAACACAAAATATAGAATATGAAAAAAAGAATACAGAACCCAGAATTTAGAACATGGAAAGCAGAACACAGAATTTAGAATATAGAATACAGAATAATGAATATAGAATTTAGAATATAGAATGTAGAAATCAGAATTTATATTATTGAATACAGAATACTGAATATAGTGTTTAGAATATAGAATGTTGAACAAAGAATATAGAATATAGTATATAAAATATAGAATCCAGAATTTAGAACATGGAATGCAAACACAGAATTTAGAATATATAAAACAGAATACTGAATAAAGAATTTAGAAAATAGAATGCAGAACACACAATTTATGATATAGAAAACAGAATACTAAATATAGAGTTAAGAATTTAGAATTATATCTCAGAATATAGAATATAGATTACGGAATGCAAAATATAGTATGTAGAGTATAAAATGAAGAACACACAATATAGAATATAGAATAGAGAATATAGAACACAGAATTTAGAACATGGAATGCTAAACACAGAATTTAGATTATAGAATAAAGAATTATGAATATAGAATTTAGAATATAGAATGCATAAAACAGAATTTAGAATATAGAATACAGAATAATAAATATAGAATTTAGAAAATAGAATGCAGAACACAGAATTTAGAATGTAGAATACACAATACTGAATATAGAATTTAGAATATAAAAGGTCGAACACAGAATATAGAATATAGGATACAGAACACTGAATAAAGAATTTAGAGTTTGGAATGCAGAATACAGAATTTAGAATATAGAATACAGAATACTGAATATATAATTTATAATATAGAATGAAGAACACATAATATATAATATAGAATAGAGAATATAGAGCCCAGAATTTAGAACATGGAATGCAGAACACAGAATTTAGAATTTAGAATACAAAACATTGAATATAAAATTTAGAATATAGAATGTAGAACACAGAATATAGAATATAGTATACAGAATGCAGAATAGAGTATACAGAATATAGAATGTAGAACACACAATATAGAATATGGAAAACAGAATACAGAATTCAAAATTTAAAACATGGAATGCAGAACAAAGAATTTAGAATATAGAATACAGTATAATGAATATAGAATTTAGAACATAGAATGCAGAACACAGAAGTTAGAGAATAGAATACAGAATACTGAATATAGAATTTAGAATATAGAATGTAGAACACAGAATTTAGAATATAGAATAGAAAATATAGGATCCAGAATATAGAACATGGAATGCAAACACAGAATTTAGAATACATAATACAGAATACTGAATATAGAATATATAACATAGATTGCAGAACACAGAAATTAGAATACAGAATATAGAATACTGAAAATAGAATATTGAATATGGAATGCAGAACACGGAATTCAGAATATAGAGAACAGAATACTGAATATAGAGTTTAGAATTTAGAATTAAAACTCAGAATTTAGAATACAGAATTCGGAATGCAAAATATATTATGTAGAGTATAAAATGAAGAACACACAATATAAAATATAGAATAGAGAATATAGAACACAGAATTTAGAACATGGAATGCTGAAAACAGTATTTAGAATATAGAATACAGAATTATTAATATAGAATTTAGAATATAGAACGTAGAACACAGAATATAGAACACAGAATACAGGATATTGAATATAGAATATAGAACTTAGAATGCAGAACCCAGAATTTAGAATAAAGAATACAGAATACTGAATATATAATTTATAATATAGAATGTAGAACACAGAATATAAATATAGAATAGAGAATATAGAACCCAGAATTTAGAACATGGAATGCAGAACACAGAATTTAGAATATAGAAAACAGATTACTGAATACAGAATATAGAATATAGAACACGGAATGCAGAATATGGAATACAGAATATATAATGTAGAACACAGAATACAGAATATGGAAAACAGAATACAGAACCCGGAATTTAGAACACGGAATGCAGAACACAGAATTTAGAATATAGAATACAGATTAATGAATATAGAATTTAGAACATAGAATCCAAAACACAGAATTTAGAATGTAGAATACAGAATACTGAATATAGAATTTAGAATAAAGAATGTAGAACTCAGAATATAGAATATAGAATAGAATATATTGAATTCAGAATTTAGAACATTGAATGAAAACACAGAATTTAGAATATATAATACAGAATACTGAATATAGAATTTAGAACATAGAATGCCGAACACAGAATTTAGAATATAGAAAACAGAATACTGAATACAGAATTTAGAATATAGAACGTAGAACACCGAATATAGGATATAGAACACGGAATGCAGAATATGGTATACAGAATATTGAATGTAGAACACAGATTATAGAATATGGAAAACAGAATACAGAAACCGGAATTTAGAACATCGAATGCAGAACACAGAATTTAGAATATAGTATACAGAATACTGAATAAAGAATTTAGAACTTGGAAGGCAGAATAGAGAATTTAGAATATAGAATACAGAATACTGAATATATAATTTATAATATAGAATGTAGAACACAGAATATCGTATATACAAAAGGGAATATAGAACCCAGAATTTAGAACATGGAATGCAGAACACAGAATTTATAATATAGAATACAGAATAATGAATATAGAATTAAGAATATAGAATGTAGAACACAGAATATACAATATAGTATATAAATTATAGAAACCAGAATTTAGAACGTGGAATGCAAACAGAGAATTTAGAATATATAAAACAGGATACTGAATATAGAATTTAGAAAATAGAATGCAGAACACAGAATTTAGAATATAGAAAACAGAATACTGAATATAGAGATAAGAATTTAGAATTATAACTCAGAATTTAGAATATAGGTTACGGAATGCAAAATATAGTATGTAGAGTATAAAATGAAGAACACACTATATAGAATATAGAATAGAGAATATAGAACACAGAATTTAGGACATGGAATGCTGAACACAGAATTTAGATTATAGAATAAAGAATTATGTATGTAGAATTTAGAATATAGAATGCAGAATACAAAATATAGAATATAGAACACGGAATGCAGAATATGGAATACAGAAAATATAATATAGAACACAGAATACAGAATATGGAAAACAGAATTCAGAACACGGAATTTAGAACATGGAATATAGAACACAGAATATTGAATATAGAATACAGAATACTGAATATATAATTTATAATATAGAATGTAGGACACAGAATATAGTATATACTATAGGGAATGTAGAACGCAGAATTTAGAACATGGAATGCAGAACACAAAATTTATAATATAGAATACAAAATACTGAATATAGAACGTAGAACACAGAATAAAGATTATAGAACACGGAATGCAGTATATGCTATACAGACTATAGAATTTAGAACACAGAATATAGAATATGAAAAAGAGAATACAGAACCCAGAATTTAGAACATGGAATGCTGAACACAGAATTTAGAATATAGAATACAGAATACTGAATATAGAGTTTAGAACATAGAATGTAGAACACAGAATATAGAATATAGTTCACGGAATGCAGAATATAGTATACAGAATATAGAATGTAGAACACAGAATATAGAATATGGAAAACAGAATACAGAACCCAGAATTTATAACATGGAATGCGGAACACAGAATATAGAATATAAAATACTGAATACGGAATACAGAATTTACAATATATAACGTAGAACACAGAATATAGACTATAGAATACAGAATGCAGATACAGAACACAAAATATAGAATGTAGAACATAGAATATAGAATATGGAAAACAGAATACAGAATCCAGAATATAGAACTTGGATTGCAGAACATAGAATTAAGACTATAGAATACAGAATACTGAATATAGAATTTAGAATAAAGAATGTAGAACCCAGAATATAGAATATACAATAGAATATATTGAATCCACAATTTAGAACATGGAATGAAAACACAGAATTTAGAATATAGAAAGCAGAATACTGAATATAGAGTTTAGAATATAGAATTAGATCTCAGAATTTAGAATATAGAATACGGAAAGCATAATATAGTATATAGAGTATAAAATGAAGATCACAAAATATAGAATACAGAATAGTGTATACAGAACACAGAATTTAGAATATATAAAACAGAATACTGAATACAGAATTTAGAATATACAACGTAGAACACAGAATATAGAATATAGAACACGGAATGCAGAATATGGTATACAGAATATAGAATGTGGAACACAGAATATAGAATATGGAAAACAGAAAACAGAACCCGGAATTTAGAACATGGAATGCAGAACAAAGAATTTACAATATAGAAAAAAGAATATTGAATATAGAATTCAGAATATTGAATGTAGATCCCAGAATATAGAATACAGAATAGAGAATAGAGAAACAAGAATTTAGAACACGGAATGCAGAACACAAAATTTAGAATATACAATACAGAATACTGAATATAGAATTAAGAATATAGATTGTAGAACACAGAATATAGAACATAGAACACGGAATTCAGAATATAGAATGTAGAACACAAAATATAGAATATGAAAAAAAGAATACAGAACCCAGAATTTAGAACATGCAATGCAGAACAGAGAATTTAAAATATAGAATACAGAATAATCAATATAGAATTTAGAATATAGAATGCAGAAATCACAATTTATACTATAGAATACAGAATACTGAATATAGAGTTTAGAATATAGAATGTTGAACACAGAATATAGAATATAGTATATAAAATATAGAATCCAGAATTTAGAACATGGAATGCAAACACAGAAATTAGAATATATAAAACACAATACTGAATAAAGAATTTAGAAAATAGAATGCAGAACACACAATTTATGATATAGAAAACAGAATACTAAATATAGAGTTAAGAATTTAGAATTATATCTCAGAATAAAGAATATAGTTTACGGAATGCAAAATATAGTATGTAGAGTATAAAATGAAGAACACACAATATAGAATATAGAATAGAGAATATAGAACACAGAATTTAGAACATGGAATGCTAAACACAGAATTTAGTTTATACAATAAAGAATTATGAATATAGAATTTAGAATATAGAATGCATAAACCAGAATTTAGAATATAGATTACAGCATAATAAATATAGAATTTAGAAAATAGAATGCAGAACACAGAATTTAGAATGTAGAATACAGAATACTGAATATAGAATTTAGAATATAGAAGGTCGAACCCAGAATATAGAATATAGGATACAGAACACTGAATAAAGAATTTAGAATTTGGAATGCAGAATACAGAATTTAGAATGTAGAATACAGAATACTGAATATATAATTTATAATATAGATTGAAGAACACATAATATATAATATACAATAGAGAATATAGAACCCAGAATTTAGAACATGGAATGCTAAACACAGAATTTAGATTATAGAATAAAGAATTATGAATATAGAATTTAGAATATAGAATGCATAAACCAGAATTTAGAATATAGAATACAGAATAATAAATATAGAATTTAGAAAATAGAATGCAGAACACAGAATTTAGAATGTAGAATACAGAATACTGAATATAGAATTTAGAATATAGAAGGTCGAACACAGAATATAGAATATACGATACAGAACACTGAATAAAGAATTTAGAATTTGGAATGCAGAATACAGAATTTAGAATATAGAATACAGAATACTGGATATAGAATTTAGAATATAGAATGTTGAACACAGAATATAGAATATAGAATCCAGAATTTAGAACATGAAAAGCCGAACACAGAATTTAGAACATAGAATATCGAATACTGAATATAGAATTTAAAACATGGAATGCAGAACACTGAAATTACAAGATAGAATACAGAATACTGAATAGAGATTTTAGAATATTGAATGTAGAACACAAATTATAGAATATAGAAGACGGAATGCAGACTATAGAATACAGAATATAGAATGTAGGACACAGATTATAGAATATGGAAAACAGAATACAGAACCCAGAATTTAGAACTTGGAATGCAGAACACAGAATTTAGAATATAGAATACAGAATACTGAATATTGTATTTAGAATATAGAATATAGAACACAGAATATAGAATATAGAATAGAGAATATAGAACCCAGAATTTAGAACTTGGAATGCAGAACACAGAATTTAGAATATAGAATACAGAATAAAGAATATAGAGTATAGAACACAGAATATAGAAAAGAAATATAGAACACAGAATTTAGAACTTGGAATGCAGAACTCAGAATTTAGAATATAGAATACAGAATACTGAATATTGTATTAGAATATAGAATATAGAACACAGAATATAGAATATAGAATACAGAATATAGAACCCAGAATTTAGAACTTGGAATGCAGAACACAGAATTTAGAATATAGAAAACAGAATACTGAATATAGAATTTAGAACATAGAATGCAGAACACAGAATTTAGAATATAGAAAACAAAATACTGAATATAGAGTTTAGAATTTATAATTATATCTCAGAATTTAGAATATTGAATACGGAAAGCAAAATATAGTATATAGAGCATAAAATGAAGAAGACACAATATAGAATACAGAATAGAGAACACAGAACACAGAATTTAGAACATGGAATGCAAACACAGAATTTAGAATATATAAAACAGAATACTGAATATAGAATTTAGAAAATAGAATGCAGAACACAGAATTTAGAATATGGAATACAGAATACTGAATATAGAGTTAAGAATAAAGAATTATATCTCAGAATTTAGAATATAGGTTACGGAATGCAAAATATAGTATGTAGATTATAAAATGTAGAACACACAATATAGAATATAGAATAGATATTATAGAACACAGAATTTAGTACATGGAATGCTGAACACAGAATTTAGAATATACATTACAGAATAATAAATATAGGATTAAGAATATAGAATGCAGAACACAGAATTTAGAATGTAGAATACAGAATACTGAATATAGAATTTAGAGTATAGAATGCCGAACACAGAATATAGAATATAGAATACAGAATACTGAATAAAGAATTTAGAATTTGGAATGCAGAACACAGAATTTAGAATATAGAATACAGAATACTGAATGTATAATTTATAATATAGAATGTAGAGCAAAGAATATAGTATATAGAATAGAAAATATAGAACCCAGGATTTAGAACATGGAATGCAGATCCCAGAATTTATAATATACAATGCAGAATACTGAATATAGAACGTAGAATACAGAATACAGAATATAGAACACGGAATGAAGAATATGGTATACAGAATATAGAATGTAGAACACAGAATTTAGAATATGGGAAACAGAATACAGAACCCAGAATTTAGAACATGCAATGCAGAAAACAGAATTTAGACTACAGAATACAGAATACTGAATATAGAATTTAGAATATAGAATGTAGAACACAGAATATAGAATATAGCATAGAAAATATAAAATCCAGAATTTAGATCATGGAATGCAACACACAATTTAGAATATATAAAACAGAATACTGAATATAGAATTTAGAACATAGAATGCAGGACACAGAATTTAGAATATAGATAATAGAATACTTAATATAGAGTTTAGAATTTAGAATTATAACTCAGATTTTACAATATAGATTACAGAATGCAAAATATAGTATGTAGAGAATAAAATGAAGAACACCCAATAGAGAGGAAAGAATAGAGTATATAGAACACAGAATTTTTTAAATGGAATTCTGAACACAGAATTTAGAATATAGAATACAGAATTATGGATATAGAATTTAGAATATAGAATGCAGAACACAGAATTTAGAATGTAGAATACAGAATACTGAATATAGAATTTAGAGTATAGAATGTCGAACACAGAATGTAGAATATAGAATACAGAATACTGAATAAAGAATTAAGAATTTGGAATGCAGAACACAGAATTTAGAATATAGAATACAGAATACTGAATGTATAATTTATAATATAGAATGTAGAACAAAGAATATAGTATATAGAATAGAAAATATAGAACACAGAATTTAGAGCATGGAATGCAGAACACAGAATTTAGAATATAGAATACTGAATACTAAATACAGAATTTACAATATACAACGTAACACAGAATATAGCATATAGAATACGGAATGCAGTTACAGAATACAAAATATAGAATGTAAAACATAGAATATAGAATATGGAAAACAGAACAAAGAACCCAGAATATAGAACTTGGAATGCAGAACACAGAATTTAGACTATAGAAAACAGAATACTGAATATAGAATTTAGAATAAATAATGTAGATCTCAGAATATAAAATATAGAATAGAAAATATTTAATACAGGATTAAGAACATGGAATGCAAACACGGAATTTAGAATATATAATACAGAATACTGAATATAGAATTTAGAACATAGAATGCAGAACACAGAATTTAGAATAGAGAAAACAAAATACTGAATATAGAGTTTAGAACTTATAATTATACCTCAGAATTTAGAATATTGAATACGGAATGCAAAATATAGTATATAGAGCATAAAATGAAGAAGACACAATATAGAATACAGAATAGAGAACACAGAACACAGAATTTAGAATATATAAAACAGAATACTGAATACAGAAATATAAAAAAGAATATAGAAACAAGAATTTAGTAATGAAATGCAGAACACAGAATTTAGAATATAGAATACAGAATGCTGAATACACAATTTAGAATACAGAATGTAGAACACAGAATATAGAATAAAGAATACAGAATGCAGATTATAGAATACAGACTATAGAATGTAGAAAACAGAATATAGAATATGAAAAACAGAATACAGAACCCATAATTTAGAACATGGAATGCAGAACACGGAATTTACAATATAGAAACAGAATACTGAAAATAGAATTTAGCATTTAGAATTTAAAACTCGGAATATGGAATATAGAATGCGGAATGCAAAATATATAATGAAGAGTATAGAATGAATAACACACAATATAGGATATAGAATAGAGAATACAGATCCCAGAATTTAGAACATGGAATGCAGAACACAGAATTTAGAATATAGAATACAGAACACTGAATACAAAATTTTGAATTTAGAATGTAGAACACAGAATATAGAATATGGAATACGGAATGCACAATATACTATTAGGAATAAAGAGTGAAGAACACAATATATATAATATATATAAGAGAATATAGAACCCTGAATTTAGAAAT
Source organism: Vicugna pacos (assembly GCF_048564905.1). Classification (NCBI taxonomy): domain Eukaryota; kingdom Metazoa; phylum Chordata; class Mammalia; order Artiodactyla; family Camelidae; genus Vicugna; species Vicugna pacos. Next base: position 460,960 of record NW_027328734.1, on the reverse strand, counting down.
GGAATGCTGAACCCAGAATTTAGAATATAGAATACAGATTTCTGAATATAGGATTTAGAATATAGAATGTAGAACACAGACTACAGAATATGGAATGCAGAATACTGAATATAGAATTTAGGACTTGGAAAGAAGAACACAGAATTTAGAATATAGATTATAGAATAGTGAATATAAAATTTAGCATATAGGATTTAGAACACAGTATATAGAATATAGAATAAGGAGTGCAGAAATAAAATGTAGAAAATTGATTGAAGAACACAAATTATAGAATATATAAAAGAGAATATACAACCCAGAATTTAAAATGGAATGCAGAACAAAAAATTTAGAATATAGAATACAGAATACTGAATATAAAATTTTGAATATAGAATGTAGAACACAGAATATAGAATAAAGTATACGGAATGCAGAACATAGAATGTGGAATATAGAATGAAGAACACAATACATAAAGTATATAAAAGAGAATATAGAACCCTGAATTTAGAAATGCAATGCTGAACATAGAATTTAGAATATAGAATACACAATTCTGAATATAGAATTTAGTATAAAGAATGTTGAACACAAAATATAGAATATAGCATACAGAATACTATATATAGAATTAAGAAATTGGAATGCAGGACACAGAATTTAGAATATAGGATAAAGAATACTGAATATATAATTTAGAATATAGAATGTAGAACACAGAATATAGAATATAGAATAGAGAATAGAGAACTCAGAATTTAGAACATGGAATTCAGAACACAGATTTAACAATATAGAATACAGAATACACAATATAGAATTTAGAATATAGAATGTAGAACACATAATATAGTATATAGAATACACAATGCAGAATAAAGTATGTAGAATATAGAATGAAGAACACACAATATAAAATAGAGTATAGAATATAGAACCCAAAATATAGAACATGGAATGCAGAACACAAAATTTAGATTATAGAATACAGAATACTGAATATAGAATTTAGAATATAGAATGTAGAACACAGAATATTGAATATAGAAGACGAAATGCAGAATATAGTATACAGAATATAGAATGTAGAACATAGAATATAGAATATGGAAAACTGAATACAGAACCCAGAATTTAGAACATGGAATGCAGAACACAGAATTTAGAATATAGAATTAAGAATACTAAATACAGGACTTAGAATATCGAATGCAGAACACAAAATTTAGAATACAGAATACAGAATCTTGAATATAGAATATAGAACATGGAATGCAGAACACAGAATTTAGAATATAGAATACAGAATACAGAATATAGAATTTAGAATATAGAATGTAGAACACAGAATATAGAATATAGAATACGGAATGCAGATTATAGAATGTAGAATATAGAATGAAGAACACAAAATATAGAATATTTAAAAGAGAATATACAACCTAGAATTTAGGAATGAAATGCAGAACACAGAAATTAGAATATAGAATACAGAATACTAGATATAGGATTTAGAATATAGAATGTAGAACACAGAATATAGAATATAGAATCCAGAATTTAGAACATGAAATGACGAACACAGAATTTAGAAAATAGAATATCGAATACTGAATATAGAATTTAGAACATGGAATGCAGAACACAGAATTTAGAATATAGAATACAGATTACAGAATATAGAATTTAAAATATAGAATGTAGAACACAGAATAAAGAATATAGAATAAGGAATGCAGAATTTAGAATGTAGAATATAGAATGAAGAACACAAAATATAGAATATATAAAAGAGAACATAGAACATAGAATTTAGTAATGGAATGCAGAACACAGAATTAAGAATATAGAATACATAATACTGAATATATAATTTAGAATATACAATGTAGAACACAGAATGTAGAATATAGAATACGGAATGCAGATTATAGAATGTAGAATATAGAATGAAGAACACAAAATATAGAATATATATAAGAGAATATAGAAATTAGAATTTAGTAATGAAAAGTAGAACACAGAATTTAGAATATAGAATACAGAATACTGAATAAAGAATTTAGAATATAGAATGTAGAACACAGAATATAGAATATAGAATAAGGAATGCAGAATATAGAATTCAGAATATAGAATGTAGAACACAGAATATAGCATATGGAAAATAGAATACAGAACCCCTAATTTAGAACATGGAATGCAGAACACAGAATTTAAAATATAGAAAACAGAACACTGAATATAGAGTTTAGCATTTAGAATTTAGAAAACGGAATAAAGAATATAGAATGTGGAAATCAAATTATATAATGAAGAGTATAGATTGAATAACACACAATGTACGATATAGAATAGAGAATACAGATCCCAAAATTAAGAACATCGAATGCAGAACACAGAATTTGAATATAGAATGCAGAATACTGAATAAAAAATTTAGAATTTAGAATGTAGAACACAGAATATCGAATATGGAATACGGAATGTAGAATACTGTATTTGGAATAAAAAAGAAGTACACAAAATAGAGAATATATAAAACAGAATATAGAACCCTGAATTTAGAAATGGAATGATGAAACCAGAATGTAGAATATAGAATACAGATTACTGAATATAGAATTTAGAAATTGGAATGCAGAAGACAGAATTAAGAATACAGAATTTAGAAAAGTGAATATAAAAATTAGCATATAGAATTAAGAACACAGTATATAGAATATAGAATAAGGAGTGCAGAAATAGAATGTAGAAAATAGATTGAAGAACACAAATTATAGAATATATAAAAACGAATATACAACACAGAAATTAAAAATTGAATGCACAACACAGAATTCAGAATATAGAATACAAAATACTGAATATAGGACTCAGAATATAGAATGTAGAACACAGAATAAAGAATATAGAATACGGAAAGCAGAATATTGAATACAGAATATAGAATGGAGAAAAAAGAATATAGAATATGGATAACAAAGTACAGAACCCAGAATTTAGAACATGGATTGCAGAAACAGAATTTAGAATATATAATACAGAATTCTGAATATAGAATTTAGAATATAGAATGCAGGACACAGAATACAGAATATAGAATACAAAATACTGAATGTAGAATTTAGAAATTGGAATGCAGAACACAGAATTTAGAATATAGAACACAGGACACTGAATATAGAATTTAGAATATAGAATGTAGAACACAGAATATAGAATAAAGAATACAGAATGCAGAATATAGAATGTGGAATATAGAATGAAGAACACAACACTTAAAATATATAAAAGAGGATATAGAAACCTGAATTTAGAAATGGAAAGCTGAATATAGAATTTAGAATATAGAATACAGAATACTGAAAATAGAATTTAGAATATAGAATGTTGAACACAAAATATAGAATATATCATACAGAATACTAAATATAGAATGAAGAAATTGGAATGCAGAACACAGAATTATAAAATAGAATAAAAAATACTGAATATAGAAGTTAGAATATAGAATGTAGAAAACAGAATATAGAATAGAGAATAGAAAATAGAGAACCCAGAATGTAGTACATGGAATGCAGAACACAGAATTAAGAATATAGAATACAGAATACACAATATAGAATTTAGAATATACAATGTAGAACACAGAATATAGAATAAAGAATACGGAATGCAGAATATAGCATGTGGAATATAGAATGAAGAACACAATACATAAAATATATAAAAGAGAATATAGAACACTGAATTTAGAAATGGAATGCTGAACATAGAATTTAGAATATAGAATACAGAATTCTGAATATAGAATTTAATATATAGAATGTAGAGCACAGAATATAGAATATAGAATAGAGAATATAGAACTCAGAATTTAGAACATGGAATGCAGAACACAGAATTAAGAACATAGAATACAGAATACATAATATAGAATGTAGAATATAGAAGGTAGAACACATAATATACTATATAGAATACGCAATGCAGAATTTAGTATGTAGAATATAGAATGAAGAACACACAATATAAAATAGAGTATAGATTATAGGACCCAAAATATAGAACATGGAATGCAGAACACAAAATTTAGATTATAGAATACACAATACTGAATATAGAATTTAGAATATAGAATGTAGAACACAGAATATTGAATATAGAAGACGAAATGCAGAATATAGAATACAGAATATAGAATATAGAACAGGGAATATAGAATATGGAAAACTGAATACAGAAGACAGAATTCAGAAAATGGAATGCAGAACACAGAATTTAGAATATAGAATTAAGAATACTAAACACAGGATTTAGAATATCGAATGCAGAACACAAAATTTAGAATACAGAATACAGAATCTTGAATATAGAATATAGAACATGGAATGCAGAACACAGAATTTAGAATATAGAATACAGAATACAGAATATAGAATTTAGAATATAGAATGTAGAACACAGAATATAGAATATAGAATACGGAATGCAGATTATAGAATGTAGAATATAGAATGAAGAACACAAAATATAGAATATTTAAAAGAGAATATACAACCTAGAATTTAGTAATGAAATGCAGAACACAGAATTTAGAATATAGAATACAGAATACTGGATATAGAATTTAGAATATAGAATGTAGAACACAGAATATAGAATATAGAATCCAGAATTTAGAACATGAAAAGCCGAACACAGAATTTAGAACATAGAATATCGAATACTGAATATAGAATTTAAAACATGGAATGCAGAACACTGAAATTACAAGATAGAATACAGAATACTGAATAGAGATTTTAGAATATAGAATGTAGAACACAAATTATAGAATATAGAAGACGGAATGCAGACTATAGAATACAGAATATAGAATGTAGGACACAGATTATAGAATATGGAAAACAGAATACAGAACCCAGAATTTAGAACTTGGAATGCAGAACACAGAATTTAGAATATAGAATACAGAATACTGAATATTGTATTTAGAATATAGAATATAGAACACAGAATATAGAATATAGAATAGAGAATATAGAACCCAGAATTTAGAACTTGGAATGCAGAACACAGAATTTAGAATATAGAATACAGAATAAAGAATATAGAGTATAGAACACAGAATATAGAAAAGAAATATAGAACACAGAATTTAGAACTTGGAATGCAGAACTCAGAATTTAGAATATAGAATACAGAATACTGAATATTGTATTTAGAATATAGAATATAGAACACAGAATATAGAATATAGAATACAGAATATAGAACCCAGAATTTAGAACTTGGAATGCAGAACACAGAATTTAGAATATAGAAAACAGAATACTGAATATAGAATTTAGAACATAGAATGCAGAACACAGAATTTAGAATATAGAAAACAAAATACTGAATATAGAGTTTAGAATTTATAATTATATCTCAGAATTTAGAATATTGAATACGGAAAGCAAAATATAGTATATAGAGCATAAAATGAAGAAGACACAATATAGAATACAGAATAGAGAACACAGAACACAGAATTTAGAACATGGAATGCAAACACAGAATTTAGAATATATAAAACAGAATACTGAATATAGAATTTAGAAAATAGAATGCAGAACACAGAATTTAGAATATGGAATACAGAATACTGAATATAGAGTTAAGAATAAAGAATTATATCTCAGAATTTAGAATATAGGTTACGGAATGCAAAATATAGTATGTAGATTATAAAATGTAGAACACACAATATAGAATATAGAATAGATATTATAGAACACAGAATTTAGAACATGGAATGCTGAACACAGAATTTAGAATATACATTACAGAATAATAAATATAGGATTAAGAATATAGAATGCAGAACACAGAATTTAGAATGTAGAATACAGAATACTGAATATAGAATTTAGAGTATAGAATGCCGAACACAGAATATAGAATATAGAATACAGAATACTGAATAAAGAATTTAGAATTTGGAATGCAGAACACAGAATTTAGAATATAGAATACAGAATACTGAATGTATAATTTATAATATAGAATGTAGAGCAAAGAATATAGTATATAGAATAGAAAATATAGAACCCAGGATTTAGAACATGGAATGCAGATCCCAGAATTTATAATATACAATGCAGAATACTGAATATAGAACGTAGAATACAGAATACAGAATATAGAACACGGAATGAAGAATATGGTATACAGAATATAGAATGTAGAACACAGAATTTAGAATATGGGAAACAGAATACAGAACCCAGAATTTAGAACATGCAATGCAGAAAACAGAATTTAGACTACAGAATACAGAATACTGAATATAGAATTTAGAATATAGAATGTAGAACACAGAATATAGAATATAGCATAGAAAATATAAAATCCAGAATTTAGATCATGGAATGCAACACACAATTTAGAATATATAAAACAGAATACTGAATATAGAATTTAGAACATAGAATGCAGGACACAGAATTTAGAATATAGATAATAGAATACTTAATATAGAGTTTAGAATTTAGAATTATAACTCAGATTTTACAATATAGATTACAGAATGCAAAATATAGTATGTAGAGAATAAAATGAAGAACACCCAATAGAGAGGAAAGAATAGAGTATATAGAACACAGAATTTTTTAAATGGAATTCTGAACACAGAATTTAGAATATAGAATACAGAATTATGGATATAGAATTTAGAATATAGAATGCAGAACACAGAATTTAGAATGTAGAATACAGAATACTGAATATAGAATTTAGAGTATAGAATGTCGAACACAGAATGTAGAATATAGAATACAGAATACTGAATAAAGAATTAAGAATTTGGAATGCAGAACACAGAATTTAGAATATAGAATACAGAATACTGAATGTATAATTTATAATATAGAATGTAGAACAAAGAATATAGTATATAGAATAGAAAATATAGAACACAGAATTTAGAGCATGGAATGCAGAACACAGAATTTAGAATATAGAATACTGAATACTAAATACAGAATTTACAATATACAACGTAACACAGAATATAGCATATAGAATACGGAATGCAGTTACAGAATACAAAATATAGAATGTAAAACATAGAATATAGAATATGGAAAACAGAACAAAGAACCCAGAATATAGAACTTGGAATGCAGAACACAGAATTTAGACTATAGAAAACAGAATACTGAATATAGAATTTAGAATAAATAATGTAGATCTCAGAATATAAAATATAGAATAGAAAATATTTAATACAGGATTAAGAACATGGAATGCAAACACGGAATTTAGAATATATAATACAGAATACTGAATATAGAATTTAGAACATAGAATGCAGAACACAGAATTTAGAATAGAGAAAACAAAATACTGAATATAGAGTTTAGAACTTATAATTATACCTCAGAATTTAGAATATTGAATACGGAATGCAAAATATAGTATATAGAGCATAAAATGAAGAAGACACAATATAGAATACAGAATAGAGAACACAGAACACAGAATTTAGAATATATAAAACAGAATACTGAATACAGAAATATAAAAAAGAATATAGAAACAAGAATTTAGTAATGAAATGCAGAACACAGAATTTAGAATATAGAATACAGAATGCTGAATACACAATTTAGAATACAGAATGTAGAACACAGAATATAGAATAAAGAATACAGAATGCAGATTATAGAATACAGACTATAGAATGTAGAAAACAGAATATAGAATATGAAAAACAGAATACAGAACCCATAATTTAGAACATGGAATGCAGAACACGGAATTTACAATATAGAAACAGAATACTGAAAATAGAATTTAGCATTTAGAATTTAAAACACGGAATATGGAATATAGAATGCGGAATGCAAAATATATAATGAAGAGTATAGAATGAATAACACACAATATAGGATATAGAATAGAGAATACAGATCCCAGAATTTAGAACATGGAATGCAGAACACAGAATTTAGAATATAGAATACAGAACACTGAATACAAAATTTTGAATTTAGAATGTAGAACACAGAATATAGAATATGGAATACGGAATGCACAATATACTATTAGGAATAAAGAGTGAAGAACACAATATATATAATATATATAAGAGAATATAGAACCCTGAATTTAGAAATGGAATGCTGAACCCAGAATTTAGAATATAGAATACAGATTTCTGAATATAGGATTTAGAATATAGAATGTAGAACACAGACTACAGAATATGGAATGCAGAATACTGAATATAGAATTTAGGACTTGGAAAGAAGAACACAGAATTTAGAATATAGATTATAGAATAGTGAATATAAAATTTAGCATATAGGATTTAGAACACAGTATATAGAATATAGAATAAGGAGTGCAGAAATAAAATGTAGAAAATTGATTGAAGAACACAAATTATAGAATATATAAAAGAGAATATACAACCCAGAATTTAAAATGGAATGCAGAACAAAAAATTTAGAATATAGAATACAGAATACTGAATATAAAATTTTGAATATAGAATGTAGAACACAGAATATAGAATAAAGTATACGGAATGCAGAACATAGAATGTGGAATATAGAATGAAGAACACAATACATAAAGTATATAAAAGAGAATATAGAACCCTGAATTTAGAAATGCAATGCTGAACATAGAATTTAGAATATAGAATACACAATTCTGAATATAGAATTTAGTATAAAGAATGTTGAACACAAAATATAGAATATAGCATACAGAATACTATATATAGAATTAAGAAATTGGAATGCAGGACACAGAATTTAGAATATAGGATAAAGAATACTGAATATATAATTTAGAATATAGAATGTAGAACACAGAATATAGAATATAGAATAGAGAATAGAGAACTCAGAATTTAGAACATGGAATTCAGAACACAGATTTAACAATATAGAATACAGAATACACAATATAGAATTTAGAATATAGAATGTAGAACACATAATATAGTATATAGAATACACAATGCAGAATAAAGTATGTAGAATATAGAATGAAGAACACACAATATAAAATAGAGTATAGAATATAGAACCCAAAATATAGAACATGGAATGCAGAACACAAAATTTAGATTATAGAATACAGAATACTGAATATAGAATTTAGAATATAGAATGTAGAACACAGAATATTGAATATAGAAGACGAAATGCAGAATATAGTATACAGAATATAGAATGTAGAACATAGAATATAGAATATGGAAAACTGAATACAGAACCCAGAATTTAGAACATGGAATGCAGAACACAGAATTTAGAATATAGAATTAAGAATACTAAATACAGGACTTAGAATATCGAATGCAGAACACAAAATTTAGAATACAGAATACAGAATCTTGAATATAGAATATAGAACATGGAATGCAGAACACAGAATTTAGAATATAGAATACAGAATACAGAATATAGAATTTAGAATATAGAATGTAGAACACAGAATATAGAATATAGAATACGGAATGCAGATTATAGAATGTAGAATATAGAATGAAGAACACAAAATATAGAATATTTAAAAGAGAATATACAACCTAGAATTTAGGAATGAAATGCAGAACACAGAAATTAGAATATAGAATACAGAATACTAGATATAGGATTTAGAATATAGAATGTAGAACACAGAATATAGAATATAGAATCCAGAATTTAGAACATGAAATGACGAACACAGAATTTAGAAAATAGAATATCGAATACTGAATATAGAATTTAGAACATGGAATGCAGAACACAGAATTTAGAATATAGAATACAGATTACAGAATATAGAATTTAAAATATAGAATGTAGAACACAGAATAAAGAATATAGAATAAGGAATGCAGAATTTAGAATGTAGAATATAGAATGAAGAACACAAAATATAGAATATATAAAAGAGAACATAGAACATAGAATTTAGTAATGGAATGCAGAACACAGAATTAAGAATATAGAATACATAATACTGAATATATAATTTAGAATATACAATGTAGAACACAGAATGTAGAATATAGAATACGGAATGCAGATTATAGAATGTAGAATATAGAATGAAGAACACAAAATATAGAATATATATAAGAGAATATAGAAATTAGAATTTAGTAATGAAAAGTAGAACACAGAATTTAGAATATAGAATACAGAATACTGAATAAAGAATTTAGAATATAGAATGTAGAACACAGAATATAGAATATAGAATAAGGAATGCAGAATATAGAATTCAGAATATAGAATGTAGAACACAGAATATAGCATATGGAAAATAGAATACAGAACCCCTAATTTAGAACATGGAATGCAGAACACAGAATTTAAAATATAGAAAACAGAACACTGAATATAGAGTTTAGCATTTAGAATTTAGAAAACGGAATAAAGAATATAGAATGTGGAAATCAAATTATATAATGAAGAGTATAGATTGAATAACACACAATGTACGATATAGAATAGAGAATACAGATCCCAAAATTAAGAACATCGAATGCAGAACACAGAATTTGAATATAGAATGCAGAATACTGAATAAAAAATTTAGAATTTAGAATGTAGAACACAGAATATCGAATATGGAATACGGAATGTAGAATACTGTATTTGGAATAAAAAAGAAGTACACAAAATAGAGAATATATAAAACAGAATATAGAACCCTGAATTTAGAAATGGAATGATGAAACCAGAATGTAGAATATAGAATACAGATTACTGAATATAGAATTTAGAAATTGGAATGCAGAAGACAGAATTAAGAATACAGAATTTAGAAAAGTGAATATAAAAATTAGCATATAGAATTAAGAACACAGTATATAGAATATAGAATAAGGAGTGCAGAAATAGAATGTAGAAAATAGATTGAAGAACACAAATTATAGAATATATAAAAACGAATATAAAACACAGAAATTAAAAATTGAATGCACAACACAGAATTCAGAATATAGAATACAAAATACTGAATATAGGACTCAGAATATAGAATGTAGAACACAGAATAAAGAATATAGAATACGGAAAGCAGAATATTGAATACAGAATATAGAATGGAGAAAAAAGAATATAGAATATGGATAACAAAGTACAGAACCCAGAATTTAGAACATGGATTGCAGAAACAGAATTTAGAATATATAATACAGAATTCTGAATATAGAATTTAGAATATAGAATGCAGGACACAGAATACAGAATATAGAATACAAAATACTGAATGTAGAATTTAGAAATTGGAATGCAGAACACAGAATTTAGAATATAGAACACAGGACACTGAATATAGAATTTAGAATATAGAATGTAGAACACAGAATATAGAATAAAGAATACAGAATGCAGAATATAGAATGTGGAATATAGAATGAAGAACACAACACTTAAAATATATAAAAGAGGATATAGAAACCTGAATTTAGAAATGGAAAGCTGAATATAGAATTTAGAATATAGAATACAGAATACTGAAAATAGAATTTAGAATATAGAATGTTGAACACAAAATATAGAATATATCATACAGAATACTAAATATAGAATGAAGAAATTGGAATGCAGAACACAGAATTATAAAATAGAATAAAAAATACTGAATATAGAAGTTAGAATATAGAATGTAGAAAACAGAATATAGAATAGAGAATAGAAAATAGAGAACCCAGAATGTAGTACATGGAATGCAGAACACAGAATTAAGAATATAGAATACAGAATACACAATATAGAATTTAGAATATACAATGTAGAACACAGAATATAGAATAAAGAATACGGAATGCAGAATATAGCATGTGGAATATAGAATGAAGAACACAATACATAAAATATATAAAAGAGAATATAGAACACTGAATTTAGAAATGGAATGCTGAACATAGAATTTAGAATATAGAATACAGAATTCTGAATATAGAATTTAATATATAGAATGTAGAGCAAAGAATATAGAATATAGAATAGAGAATATAGAACTCAGAATTTAGAACATGGAATGCAGAACACAGAATTAAGAACATAGAATACAGAATACATAATATAGAATGTAGAATATAGAATGTAGAACACATAATATACTATATAGAATACGCAATGCAGAATTTAGTATGTAGAATATAGAATGAAGAACACACAATATAAAATAGAGTATAGATTATAGGACCCAAAATATAGAACATGGAATGCAGAACACAAAATTTAGATTATAGAATACAGAATACTGAATATAGAATTTAGAATATAGAATGTAGAACACAGAATATTGAATATAGAAGACGAAATGCAGAATATAGAATACAGAATATAGAATATAGAACAGGGAATATAGAATATGGAAAACTGAATACAGAACACAGAATTCAGAAAATGGAATGCAGAACACAGAATTTAGAATATAGAATTAAGAATACTAAATACAGGATTTAGAATATCGAATGCAGAACACAAAATTTAGAATACAGAATACAGAATCTTGAATATAGAATATAGAACATGGAATGCAGAACACAGAATTTAGAATATAGAATACAGAATACAGAATATAGAATTTAGAATATAGAATGTAGAACACAGAATATAGAATATAGAATACGGAATGCAGATTATAGAATGTAGAATATAGAATGAAGAACACAAAATATAGAATATTTAAAAGAGAATATACAACCTAGAATTTAGTAATGAAATGCAGAACACAGAATTTAGAATATAGAATACAGAATACTAGATATAGAATTTAGAATATAGAATGTAGAACACAGAATATAGAATATAGAATCCAGAATTTAGAACATGAAAAGCCGAACACAGAATTTAGAACATAGAATATCGAATACTGAATATAGAATTTAAAACATGGAATGCAGAACACTGAAATTACAAGATAGAATACAGAATACTGAATAGAGATTTTAGAATATAGAATGTAGAACACAAATTATAGAATATAGAAGACGGAATGCAGACTATAGAATACAGAATATAGAATGTAGGACACAGATTATAGAATATGGAAAACAGAATACAGAACCCAGAATTTAGAACTTGGAATGCAGAACACAGAATTTAGAATATAGAATACAGAATACTGAATATTGTATTTAGAATATAGAATATAGAACACAGAATATAGAATATAGAATAGAGAATATAGAACCCAGAATTTAGAACTTGGAATGCAGAACACAGAATTTAGAATATAGAATACAGAATAAAGAATATAGAGTATAGAACACAGAATATAGAAAAGAAATAAAGAACACAGAATTTAGAACTTGGAATGCAGAACTCAGAATTTAGAATATAGAATACAGAATACTGAATATTGTATTTAGAATATAGAATATAGAACACAGAATATAGAATATAGAATACAGAATATAGAACCCAGAATTTAGAACTTGGAATGCAGAACACAGAATTTAGAATATAGAAAACAGAATACTGAATATAGAATTTAGAACATAGAATGCAGAACACAGAATTTAGAATATAGAAAACAAAATACTGAATATAGAGTTTAGAATTTATAATTATATCTCAGAATTTAGAATATTGAATACGGAAAGCAAAATATAGTATATAGAGCATAAAATGAAGAAGACACAATATAGAATACAGAATAGAGAACACAGAACACAGAATTTAGAACATGGAATGCAAACACAGAATTTAGAATATATAAAACAGAATACTGAATATAGAATTTAGAAAATAGTATGCAGAACACAGAATTTAGAATATGGAATACAGAATACTGAATATAGAGTTAAGAATAAAGAATTATATCTCAGAATTTAGAATATAGGTTACGGAATGCAAAATATAGTATGTAGATTATAAAATGTAGAACACACAATATAGAATATAGAATAGATATTATAGAACACAGAATTTAGAACATGGAATGCTGAACACAGAATTTAGAATATACATTACAGAATAATAAATATAGGATTAAGAATATAGAATGCAGAACACAGAATTTAGAATGTAGAATACAGAATACTGAATATAGAATTTAGAGTATAGAATGCCGAACACAGAATATAGAATATAGAATACAGAATACTGAATAAAGAATTTAGAATTTGGAATGCAGAACACAGAATTTAGAATATAGAATACAGAATACTGAATGTATAATTTATAATATAGAATGTAGAGCAAAGAATATAGTATATAGAATAGAAAATATAGAACCCAGGATTTAGAACATGGAATGCAGATCCCAGAATTTATAATATACAATGCAGAATACTGAATATAGAACGTAGAATACAGAATACAGAATATAGAACACGGAATGAAGAATATGATATACAGAATATAGAATGTAGAACACAGAATTTAGAATATGGGAAACAGAATACAGAACCCAGAATTTAGAACATGCAATGCAGAAAACAGAATTTAGACTACAGAATACAGAATACTGAATATAGAATTTAGAATATAGAATGTAGAACACAGAATATAGAATATAGCATAGAAAATATAAAATCCAGAATTTAGATCATGGAATGCAACACACAATTTAGAATATATAAAACAGAATACTGAATATAGAATTTAGAACATAGAATGCAGGACACAGAATTTAGAATATAGATAATAGAATACTTAATATAGAGTTTAGAATTTAGAATTATAACTCAGATTTTACAATATAGATTACAGAATGCAAAATATAGTATGTAGAGAATAAAATGAAGAACACCCAATAGAGAGGAAAGAATAGAGTATATAGAACACAGAATTTTTTAAATGGAATTCTGAACACAGAATTTAGAATATAGAATACAGAATTATGGATATAGAATTTAGAATATAGAATGCAGAACACAGAATTTAGAATGTAGAATACAGAATACTGAATATAGAATTTAGAGTATAGAATGTCGAACACAGAATGTAGAATATAGAATACAGAATACTGAATAAAGAATTAAGAATTTGGAATGCAGAACACAGAATTTAGAATATAGAATACAGAATACTGAATGTATAATTTATAATATAGAATGTAGAACAAAGAATATAGTATATAGAATAGAAAATATAGAACACAGAATTTAGAGCATGGAATGCAGAACACAGAATTTAGAATATAGAATACTGAATACTAAATACAGAATTTACAATATACAACGTAACACAGAATATAGCATATAGAATACGGAATGCAGTTACAGAATACAAAATATAGAATGTAAAACATAGAATTTAGAATATGGAAAACAGAACAAAGAACCCAGAATATAGAACTTGGAATGCAGAACACAGAATTTAGACTATAGAAAACAGAATACTGAATATAGAATTTAGAATAAATAATGTAGATCTCAGAATATAAAATATAGAATAGAAAATATTGAATACAGGATTAAGAACATGGAATGCAAACACGGAATTTAGAATATATAATACAGAATACTGAATATAGAATTTAGAACATAGAATGCAGAACACAGAATTTAGAATAGAGAAAACAAAATACTGAATATAGAGTTTAGAACTTATAATTATACCTCAGAATTTAGAATATTGAATACGGAATGCAAAATATAGTATATAGAGCATAAAATGAAGAAGACACTATATAGAATACAGAATAGAGAACACAGAACACAGAATTTAGAACATGGAATGCTGAACACAGAATTTAGAATATAGAATACAGAATTATGCATATAGAATTTAGAATATAGAATGTAGAACACAGAATTTTGAATATAGAATACAGAAAAATGAATATAGAATTTAGAACATAGAATGGAGAACACAGAATTTAGAATGTAGAATACAGAATACTGAACATAGAATTTAGATTATAGAGTGTCGAACACAGTATATAGAATAGAGAATATAGATCCCAGAATTTAGAAAATGGAATGCAAAAAACAGAATTTAGAAAATAGAATACAGAATACTAAATACACAATTTAGAATAAAGAACGTAGAACACAGAATATAGAATAGAGAATAGAGAATATAGAACCCAGAATTTAGAACATGGAATGCAGAACACAGAATTTAGAATACAGAAAACAGAATACTGAATACAGAATTTAGAATATAGAACGTAGAACACAGAATATAAAATAGAGTATATCGAACCCAGAATTTAGAAAATGGAATGCAGAACACTGAATTTAAAATATAGAATACAGAATACTGAATATAGAACTTAGAATATAGAATGTAGAACACAGAATATAGAATATAGAAGACGGAATGCAGAATATAGTATACAGAATATACAATGTAGAATGTAGAATTTAGAACATAGAAAGCAGAACACAGAATTTAGAATGTAGAATACAGAATACTGAATATAGAATTCAGAATATTGAATGTAGATCCCAGAATATAGAATACAGTATAGAGAATAGAGAACCCAGAATTTAGAACATGGAATGCAGAACACAAAATTTAGAATATACAATACAGAATACTGAATATAGAATTAAGAATATAGACTGTAGAACACAGAATATAGAACATAGAACACGGAATGAAGAATATACTATACAGAATATAGAATGTAGAACACAAAATATAGAATATGAAAAAAAGAATACAGAACACAGAATTTAGAACATGGAATGCAGAACACAGAATTTAGAATATAGAATACAGAATAATGAATATAGAATTTAGAATATAGAATGCAGAAATCAGAATTTATACTATAGAATACAGAATACTGAATATAGAGTTTAGAATATAGAATGTTGAACACAGAATATAGAATATAGTATATAAAATATAGAATCCAGAATTTAGAACATGGAATGCAAACACAGAATTTAGAATATATAAAACAGAATACTGAATAAAGAATTTAGAAAATAGAATGCAGAACACACAATTTATGATATAGAAAACAGAATACTAAATATAGAGTTAAGAATTTAGAATTATATCTCAGAATAAAGAATATAGATTACGGAATGCAAAATATAGTATGTAGAGTATAAAATGAAGAACACACAATATAGAATATAGAATAGAGAATATAGAACACAGAATTAAGAAAATGGAATACTAAACACAGAATTTAGATTATAGAATAAAGAATTATGAATATAGAATTTAGAATATAGAATGCATAAACCAGAATTTAGAATATAGAATACAGAATAATAAATATAGAATTTAGAAAATAGAATGCAGAACACAGAATTCAGAATGTAGAATACAGAATACTGAATATAGAATTTAGAATATAGAAGGTCGAACACAGAATATATAATATAGGATACAGAACACTGAATAAAGAATTTAGAATTTGGAATGCAGAATACAGAATTTAGAATATAGAATACAGAATACTGAATATATAATTTATAATATAGAATGAAGAACACATAATATATAATATAGAATAGAGGATATAGAACCCAGAATTTAGAACATGGAATGCAGAACACAGAATTTAGAATTTAGAATACAATACATTGAATATAGAATTTAGAATATAGAATGTAGAACACAGAATATAGAATATAGAATACAGAATGCAGAATATAGTATACAGAATATAGAATGTAGAACACAGAATATAGAATATGGAAAACAGAATACAGAATTCAAAATTTAAAACATGGAATGCAGAACAAAGAATTTAGAATATAGAATACAGAATAATTAGTATAGAATTTAGAACATAGAATGCAGAACACAGAAGTTAGAGAATAGAATACAGAATACTGAATATAGAATTTAGAATATTGAATGTAGAACACAGAATTTAGAATATAGAATAGAAAATATAGGATCCAGAATATAGAACATGGAATGCAAACACTGAATTTAGAATACATAATACAGAATACTGAATATAGAATATAGAACATAGATTGCAGAACACAGAATTTAGAATACAGAATATAGAATACTGAAAATAGAATATAGATCATGGAATGCAGAACACGGAATTCAGAATATAGAGAACAGAATACTGAATATAGAGTTTAGAATTTAGAATTAAAACTCAGAATTTAGAATACAGAATTCGGAATGCAAAATATAGTATGTAGAGAATAAAATGAAGAACACACAATATAAAATATAGAATAGAGAATATAGAACACAGAATTTAGAACATGGAATGCTGAAAACAGTATTTAGAATATAGAATACAGAATTATTAATATAGAATTTAGAATATAGAACGTACAACACAGAATATAGAACACAGAATACAGGATATTGAATATAGAATATAGAACTTAGAATGTAGAACCCAGAATTTAGAATAAAGAATACAGAATACTGAATATATAATTTATAATATAGAATGTAGAACACAGAATATAAATATAGAATAGAGAATGTAGAACCCAGAATATAGAACATGGAATGCAGAACACAGAATTTAGAATATAGAAAACAGATTACTGAATACAGAATTTAGAACATAGAACGTAGAACACAGAATATAGAAAATAGAACACGGAATGCAGAATATGGAATACAGAATATATAATGTAGAACACAGAATACAGAATATGGAAAACAGAATACAGAACCCGGAATTTAGAACATGGAATGCAGAACACAGAATTTAGAATATAGAATACAGATTAATGAATATAGAATTTAGAACATAGAATTCAGAACACAGAATTTAGAATGTAGAATACAGAATACTGAGTATAGAATTTAGAATAAAGAATGTAGACCTCAGAATATAGAATATAGAATACAAAATATTGAATTCAGAATTAAGAACATGGAATGAAAACACAGAATTTAGAATATGTAATACAGAATACTGAATATAGAATTTAGAACATAGAATGCCGAACAAAGAATTTAGAATATAGAAAACAGAATACTGAATACAGAATTTAGAATATAGAACGTAGAACACAGAATATAGGATATAGAACACGGAATGCAGAATATGGTATACAGAATATTGAATGCAGAACACAGATTATAGAATATGGAAAACAGAATACAGAAACCGGAATTTAGAACATCGAATGCAGAACACAGAATTTAGAATATAGAATAAAGAATAATGAATATAGAATTTAGAACATAGAATGCAGAACACAGAATTTACAATGCAGAATACAGAATACTGAATATAGAATTTAGAATATAGAATGTCGAACACAGAATATAGAATATAGAATACAGAATATTGAATAAAGAATTTAGAACTTGGAAGGCAGAATAGAGAATTCAGAATATAGAATACAGAATACTGAATATATAATTTATAATATAGAATTTAGAACACAGAATATAGTATATACAAAAGGGAATATAGAACCCAGAATTTAGAACATGGAATGCAGAACACAGAATTTAGAATATAGAATACAGAATACTGAATACAGAATTTAGAATATAGAACGTAGAACACAGAATATAGTATATAGAATATGGAATGCAGTTATAGAAAACAAAATATAGAATGTAGAACACAGAATATAGAATATGGAAAACAAAATACAGAACACAGAATATAGAAAATGGAAAGCAGAAAACAGAATTTAGAATATGGAATAAAAAATACTGAATAAAGGATTAGAACTTCGAATGCAGAACACAGAATTTTGAATATAGAATACAGAATACTGAATATATAATTTATAATATAGAATGTAGGACACAGAATATAGTATATACTATTGGGAATGTAGAACCCAGAATTTAGAACATGGAATGCAGAACACAGAATTTAGAATACAGAATACAGAATACTGAATATAGAACGTAGAACACTCAATATAGAATATAGAACACAGAATGCAGAATATGGAATACAGAATATAGAATGTATAACACAGAATATAGAATATGGAAAACAGAATACAGAACCCGGAATTTAGAACTTGGAATGCAGAACACAGAATTTAGGATATAGGATACTGAATACTGAATACAGAATTTACAATATATAACGTAGAACACAGAATAAAGAATATAGAATACGGAATGCAGATACAGAATACAAAATATAGAATGTAGAACATAGAATATAGAATATGGAAAACAGAACACAGAACCCAGAATATAGAACTTGGAATGCAGAACACAGAATTTAGAATATAGAAAACAGAATACGGAATATAGAATTTAGAATACAGAATGTAGAACTCAGAATATAAAATATAGAATAGAAAATATTGAATCCAGAATTTAGAACATGGAATGCAAACACAGAATTTTGAATATATAATACAGAATACTGAATATAGAATTTAGAACATAGAATGCAGAACACAGAATTTAGAATATAGAATAGAGAATACTGAATATAGTATTTAGAATATAGAATGTGGAACACAGAATAGAAAACAGAGAATAGAGTATATAGAACACAGAATATAGAACATGGAATGCAGAACACAGAATTTAGAATATAGAAAACAGAATACTGAATATAGAATTTAGAATATAGAATGTAGAACACAGAATGTAGAATATAGAACACGGAATGCAGAATATATTATACAGAATATAGAATGTAGAACACAAAATATAGAATATGAAAAACAGAACACAGAACCCAGAATGGAGAACATGGTATGCAGAACACAGAATTTAGAATATAGAATACAGAATCATGAATTTAGAATTAAGAATATAGAATGTAGAACACAGAATATACAATATAGTATATAAAATATAGAAACCAGAATTTAGAACGTGGAATGCAAACACAGTATTTAGAATATATAAAACAGGATACTGAATATAGAATTTAGAAAATAGAATGCAGAACACAGAATTTAGAATATAGAAAACAGAATACTGAATATAGAGATAAGAATTAAGAATTATAACTCAGAATATAGAATATAGGTTACGGAATGCAAAATGTAGTATGTAGATTATAAAATGAAGAACACGCTAAATAGAATATAGAATAGAGAATATAGAACACAGAATTTAGGACATGGAATGCTGAACACAGAATTTAGATTGTAGAATAAAAATTATGTATGTAGAATTTAGAATATAGAATGCAGAACACAGAATATAGAATATAGAACACGGAATGCAGAATATGGAATACAGAATATATAATGAAGAACACAGAATACAGAATATGGAAAACAGAATACAGAACCCGGAATTTAGAACATGGAATTCAGAACACAGAATTAAGAATATAGAATACAGAATAATGAATATAGAATTTATAACATAGAATCCAGAACACAGAATTTACAATGTAGAATACAGAATACTGAATATAGAATTTAGAATACAGAATGTAGAACTCAGAATATAGAATATAGAATAGAAAATATTGAATTCAGAATTTACGACATGGAATGAAAACACAGAATTTTGAATATAGAAAACAGAATACTAAATATAGAGTTTAAAATTTATAACTATATTTCAGAATTTAGAATATAGAATACGGAAAGCAAAATATAGTATGTAGAGTATAAAATGAAGAACACAAAATTTAGAATACAGAATAGATGATATAGAACACAGAATTTAGAACATGGTATGCAGAACAAAGAATTTACAATATAGAAAACAGAATATTGAATATAGAATTCAGAATATTGAATGTAGATCCCAGAATATAGAATAGAGAATAGAGAATATAGAACACAGAATTTAGAACATGGAATGCAGAACACAAAATTTAGAATATACAATACAGAATACTGAATATAGAATTAAGAATATAGATTGTAGAACACAGAATATAGAACATAGATCACGGAATGCAGAATATAGTATACAGAATATAGAATGTAGAACACAAAATATAGAATATGAAAAAAAGAATACAGAACCCAGAATTTAGAACATGGAATGCAGAACACAGAATTTAGAATATAGAATACAGAATAATGAATATAGAATTTAGAATATAGAATGCAGAAATCAGAATTTATACTATAGTATACAGAATACTGAATATAGAGTTTAGAATATAGAAGGTTGAACACAGAATATAGAATATAGTATATAAAATATAGAATCCAGGATTTAGAACATGGAATGCAAACACAGAATTTAGATTATAGATTAAAGAATTATGAATATAGAATTTAGAATATGGAATGCATAAATCAGAATTTAGAATATATAATACAGAACAATATATATAGAATTTAGAAAATAGAATGCAGAACACAGAATTTAGAATGTAGAATACAGAATACTGAACATAGAATTTAGAATATAGAAGGTCGAACACAGAATATAGAATATAGGATACAGAACACTGCATAAAGGATTTAGAATTTGGAATGCAGAATACAGAATTTAGTATATAGAGTACAGAATACTGAATATATAATTTATAATATAGAATGAAGAACACATAATATATAACATAGAATAGAGAATATAGAACCCAGAATTTAGAACATGGAATGCAGAACGCAGAATTTAGAATTTAGAATACAAAACATTGAATATAGAATTTAGAATATAGAATGTAGAACACAGGATATAGAATATAGAATACAGAATGCAGAATATAGTATACAGAAAATAGAATGTAGAACACAGAATATAGAATATGGAAAACAGAATACAGAATTCAAAATTTAAAACATGGAATGCAGAACACAGAATTTAGAATGTAGAATACAGAATACTGAATAGAGAATTTAGAATAAAGAATGTAGAACTCAGAATATAGAATATAGAATAGAAAATATTAAATTCAGAATTTAGAACATGGAATGAAAACACAGAATTTAGAATATATAATACAGAATAATGAATATAGAATTAAGAACATAGAATGCCGAACACAGAATTTTGAATATAGAAAACAGAATACTGAATCAGAATTTAGAATATAGAACGTAGAACACAGAATATAGGATATAGAACACGGAATGCAGAATATGGTATACAGAATATTGAATGTAGAACACAGATTATAGAATATGGAAAACAGAATACAGAAACCGGAATTTAGAACATCGAATGCAGAACACAGAATTTACAATGCAGAATAAAGAATACTGAATATAGAGTTTAGAACATAGAATGTAGAACACAGAAAATAGAATATAGTTCACGGAATGCAGAATATAGTATACAGAATATAGAATGTAGAACACAGAATTTAGAATATGGAAAACAGAATACAGAACCCAAAATTTATAACATGGAATGCGGAACACAGAATTTAGAATATAGAATACAGAATAATGAATATAGAATTTAGAATATAGAATGCAGAAATCAGAATTTATACTATAGTATACAGAATACTGAATATAGAGTTTAGAATATAGAATATTGAACACAGAATATAGAATATAGTATATAAAATATAGAATCCAGAATTTAGAACATGGAATGCAAACACAGAATTTAGATTATAGAATAAAGAATTATGAATATAGAATTTAGAATAAAGAATGTAGAACCCAGAATATAGAATATACAATAGAAAATATTGAATCCACAATTTAGAACATGGAATGAAAACACAGAATTTAGAATATAGAAAACAGAATACTGAATATAGAGTTTAGAATATAGAATTATATCTCAGAATTTAGAATATAGAATACGGAAAGCATAAAATAGTATGTAGAGTATAAAATGAAGAACACAAAATATAGAATACAGAATAGAGAATACATAGCACAGAATTTAGAATATATAAAACAGAATACTGAATACAGAATTTAGAATATACAACGTAGAACACAGAATATAGAAAATAGAACACGGAATGCAGAATACGGTATACAGAATATAGAATGTGGAACACAGAAGAAAGAATATGGAAAACAGAAAACAGAACCCGGAATTTAGAACATGGAATGCAGAACACAGAATTTAGAATATAGAATACAGAATAATGAATAAAGAATTTAGAACATAGAATGCAGAACACAGAATTTAGAATGTAGAATACAGAATACTGAATATACAATTTAGAATATAGAATGTCGAACACAGAATATAAATTATAGAATACAGAATACTGAAAAAGAATTTAGAACGTGGAATGCAGAACAGAGAATTTAGAATATAGAATACAGAATTCTGAATACAGAATTTAGAATATAGAATGTAGAACACAGAATATTGAATATAGAATAGAAAATATAGAATCCAGAATTTAGAACATGGAATGCAAACCCAGAATTTACAATATATAATACAGAATACTGAATATAGAATTTAGAACATAGAATGCAAAACACAGAATTTAGAATTCAGATACAGAAAACTGAATATAGAATTTAGAATATAGAATGTCGAACACAGAATATAGAATATAGAATAGGGAATATACAACCCAGAATTTAGAACATGGAATGTAGAACACAGAATTTAGAATATAGAATAAAGAATACTGAATTTATAATTTATAATATAGAATGTAGAACACAGAATAGAGAATATAGAACCCAGAATTTAGAACATGGAATGCAGCACACAGAATTTAGAATATAGAATATAGAATACTGAATACAGAATTTAGAATATAGAACGTAGAACACAGAATATAGAATATAGAATACGGAATGCAGATATAGAATACAAAATATAGAATGTAGAACACAGAATTTAGAATATGGGATACAGAATACAGAACCCAGTATTTAGAACATGGAATGCAGAAAACAGAATGTAGAATATAGAATACGAAATACTGAATATATAATTTATAATATAGAATGTAGGACACAGAATATAGTATATACCCTAGGGAATGTAGAACCCAGAATTTAGAACATGGAATGCAGAACACAGAATTTAGAATATAGAATACAGAATACAGAATATATAATTTAGAATATAGAATGTAGAACACAGAATATAGAATATAGAATACGGAATGCAGATTATAGAATGTAGAATATAGAATGAAGAACGCAAAGTATAGAATATAAAAAAGAATATAGAAACAAGAATTTAGTAATGAAATGCAGAACACAGAATTTAGAATATAAAATACAGAATGCTGAATACACAATTTAGAATACAGAATGTAGAACACAGAATATAGAATAAAGAATACAGAATGCAGATTATAGAATACAGAATATAGAATGTAGAAAACAGAATATAGAATATGAAAAACGGAATACAGAACCCCTAATTTAGAACATGGAATGCAGAACACGGAATTTACAATATTGAAACAGAATACTGAAAATAGAATTTAGCATTTAGAATTTAAAACACGGAATATGGAATATAGAATGCGGAATGCAAAATATATAATGAAGAGTATAGAATGAATAACACACAATATAGGATATAGAATAGAGAATACAGATCCCAGAATTTAGAACATGGAATGCAGAACACAGAATTTAGAATATAGAATACAGAACACTGAATACAAAATTTTGAATTTAGAATGTAGAACACAGAATATAGAATATGGAATACGGAATGCACAATATACTATTAGGAATAAAGAGTGAAGAACACAATATATAGAATATATAAAAGAGAATATAGAACCCTGAATTTAGAAATGGAATGCTGAACCCAGAATTTAGAATATAGAATACAGATTTCTGAATATAGGATTTAGAATATAGAATGTAGAACACAGACTACAGAATATGGAATACAGAATACTGAATATAGAATTTAGGACTTGGAAAGAAGAACACAGAATTTAGAATATAGAATATAGAATAGTGAATATAAAATTTAGCATATAGGATTTAGAACACAGTATATAGAATATAGAATAAGGAGTGCAGAAATAGAATGTAGAAAATTGATTGAAGAACACAAATTATAGAATATATAAAAGAGAATATACAACCCAGAATTTAAAATGGAATGCAGAACAAAAAATTTAGAATATAGAATACAGAATACTGAATATAAAATTTAGAATATAGAATGTAGAACACAGAATATAGAATAAAGTATACGGAATGCAGAACATAGAATGTGGAATATAGAATGAAGAACACAATACATAAAGTATATAAAAGAGAATATAGAACCCTGAATTTAGAAATGCAATTCTGAACATAGAATTTAGAATATAGAATACACAATTCTGAATATAGAATTTAGTATATAGAATGTTGAACACAAAATATAGAATATACCATACAGAATACTATATATAGAATTAAGAAATTGGAATGCTGGACACAGAATTTAGAATATAGGATAAAGAATACTGAATATATAATTTAGAATATAGAATGTAGAACACAGAATATAGAATATAGAATAGAGAATAGAGAACTCAGAATTTAGAACATGGAATTCAGAACACAGATTTAACAATATAGAATACAGAATACACAATATAGCATTTAGAATATAGAATGTAGAACACATAATATAATATATAGAATACACAATGCAGAATAAAGTATGTAGAATATAGAATGAAGAACACACAATATAAAATAGAGTATAGAATATAGAACCCAAAATATAGAACATGGAATGCAGAACACAAAATTTAGATTATAGAATACAGAATACTGAATATAGAATTTAGAATATAGAATGTAGAACACAGAATATTGAATATAGAAGACGAAATGCAGAATATAGAATACAGAATATAGAATGTAGAACATAGAATATAGAATATGGAAAACTGAATACAGAACCCAGAATTTAGAACATGGAATGCAGAACACAGAATTTAGAATATAGAATTAAGAATACTAAATACAGGACTTAGAATATCGAATGCAGAACACAAAATTTAGAATACAGAATACAGAATCTTGAATATAGAATATAGAACATGGAATGCAGAACACAGAATTTAGAATATAGAATACAGAATACAGAATATAGAATTTAGAATATAGAATGTAGAACACAGAATATAGAATATAGAATACGGAATGCAGATTATAGAATGTAGAATATAGAATGAAGAACACAAAATATAGAATATTTAAAAGAGAATATACAACCTAGAATTTAGGAATGAAATGCAGAACACAGAATTTAGAATATAGAATACAGAATACTAGATATAGGATTTAGAATACAGAATGTAGAACACAGAATATAGAATATAGAATCCAGAATTTAGAACATGAAATGACGAACACAGAATTTAGAAAATAGAATATCGAATACTGAATATAGAATTTAGAACATGGAATGCAGAACACAGAATTTAGAATATAGAATACAGATTACAGAATATAGAATTTAAAATATAGAATGTAGAACACAGAATAAATAATATAGAATAAGGAATGCAGAATTTAGAATGTAGAATAAAGAATGAAGAACACAAAATATAGAATATATAAAAGAGAACATAGAACATAGAAATTAGTAATGGAATGCAGAACACAGAATTAAGAATATAGAATACATAATACTGAATATATAATTTAGAATATACAATGTAGAACACAGAATATAGAATATAGAATACGGAATGCAGATTATAGAATGTAGAATATAGAATGAAGAACACAAAATATAGAATATATATAAGAGAATATAGAAATTAGAATTTAGTAATGAAAAGTAGAACACAGAATTTAGAATATAGAATACAGAATACTGAATAAAGAATTTAGAATATAGAATGTAGAACACAGAATATAGAATATAGAATACGGAATGCAGAATATAGAATTCAGAATATAGAATGTAGAACACAGAATATAGAATATGGAAAACAGAATACAGAACCCCTAATTTAGAACATGGAATGCAGAACACAGAATTTAAAATATAGAAAACAGAACACTGAATATAGAGTTTAGCATTTAGAATTTAGAAAACGGAATATAGAATATAGAATGTGGAAATCAAATTATATAATGAAGAGTATAGATTGAATAACACACAATGTACGATATAGAATAGAGAATACAGATCCCAAAATTAAGAACATCGAATGCAGAACACAGAATTTGAATATAGAATGCAGAATACTGAATAAAAAATTTAGAATTTAGAATGTAGAACACAGAATATCGAATATGGAATACGGAATGTAGAATACTGTATTTGGAATAAAAAAGAAGTACACAAAATAGAGAATATATAAAACAGAATATAGAACCCTGAATTTAGAAATGGAATGATGAAACCAGAATGTAGAATATAGAATACAGATTACTGAATATAGAATTTAGAAATTGGAATGCAGAAGACAGAATTTAGAATACAGAATTTAGAAAAGTGAATATAAAAATTAGCATATAGAATTTAGAACACAGTATATAGAATATAGAATAAGGAGTGCAGAAATAGAATGTAGAAAATAGATTGAAGAACACAAATTATAGAATATATAAAAACGAATATACAACACAGAATTTAAAAATTGAATGCACAACACAGAATTCAGAATATAGAATACAAAATACTGAATATAGGACTCAGAATATAGAATGTAGAACACAGAATAAAGAATATAGAATACGGAATGCAGAATATTGAATACAGAATATAGAATGGAGAAAAAAGAATATAGAATATGGATAACAAAGTACAGAACCCAGAATTTAGAACATGGATTGCAGAAACAGAATTTAGAATATATAATACAGAATTCTGAATATAGAATTTAGAATATAGAATGCAGGACACAGAATATAGAATATAGAATACAAAATACTGAATGTAGAATTTAGAAATTGGAATGCAGAACACAGAATTTAGAATATAGAACACAGGATACTGAATATAGAATTTAGAATATAGAATGTAGAACACAGAATATAGAATAAAGAATACAGAATGCAGAATATAGAATGTGGAATATAGAATGAAGAACACAACACTTAAAATATATAAAAGAGGATATAGAAACCTGAATTTAGAAATGGAAAGCTGAATATAGAATTTAGAATATAGAATACAGAATACTGAAAATAGAATTTAGAATATAGAATGTTGAACACAAAATATAGAATATATCATACAGAATACTAAATATAGAATGAAGAAATTGGAATGCAGAACACAGAATTATAAAATAGAATAAAAAATACTGAATATAGAAGTTAGAATATAGAATGTAGAAAACAGAAAATAGAATAGAGAATAGAAAATAGAGAACCCAGAATGTAGTACATGGAATGCAGAACACAGAATTAAGAATATAGAATACAGAATACACAATATAGAATTTAGAATATACAATGTAGAACACAGAATATAGAATAAAGAATACGGAATGCAGAATATAGCATGTGGAATATAGAATGAAGAACACAATACATAAAATATATAAAAGAGAATATAGAACACTGAATTTAGAAATGGAATGCTGAACATAGAATTTAGAATATAGAATACAGAATTCTGAATATAGAATTTAATATATAGAATGTAGAGCACAGAATATAGAATATAGAATAGAGAATATAGAACTCAGAATTTAGAACATGGAATGCAGAACACAGAATTAAGAACATAGAATACAGAATACATAATATAGAATGTAGAATATAGAAGGTAGAACACATAATATACTATATAGAATACGCAATGCAGAATTTAGTATGTAGAATATAGAATGAAGAACACACAATATAAAATAGAGTATAGATTATAGGACCCAAAATATAGAACATGGAATGCAGAACACAAAATTTAGATTATAGAATACACAATACTGAATATAGAATTTAGAATATAGAATGTAGAACACAGAATATTGAATATAGAAGACGAAATGCAGAATATAGAATACAGAATATAGAATATAGAACAGGGAATATAGAATATGGAAAACTGAATACAGAACACAGAATTCAGAAAATGGAATGCAGAACACAGAATTTAGAATATAGAATTAAGAATACTAAATACAGGATTTAGAATATCGAATGCAGAACACAAAATTTAGAATACAGAATACAGAATCTTGAATATAGAATATAGAACATGGAATGCAGAACACAGAATTTAGAATATAGAATACAGAATACAGAATATAGAATTTAGAATATAGAATGTAGAACACAGAATATAGAATATAGAATACGGAATGCAGATTATAGAATGTAGAATATAGAATGAAGAAAACAAAATATAGAATATTTAAAAGAGAATATACAACCTAGAATTTAGTAATGAAATGCAGAACACAGAATTTAGAATATAGAATACAGAATACTGGATATAGAATTTAGAATATAGAATGTAGAACACAGAATATAGAATATAGAATCCAGAATTTAGAACATGAAAAGCCGAACACAGAATTTAGAACATAGAATATCGAATACTGAATATAGAATTTAGAACATGGAATGCAGAACACTGAAATTACAAGATAGAATACAGAATACTGAATAGAGATTTTAGAATATAGATGGTAGAACACAAATTATAGAATATAGAAGACGGAATGCAGACTATAGAATACAGAATATAGAATGTAGGACACAGATTATAGAATATGGAAAACAGAATACAGAACCCAGAATTTAGAACTTGGAATGCAGAACACAGAATTTAGAATATAGAATACAGAATACTGAATATTGTATTTAGAATATAGAATATAGAACACAGAATATAGAATAGAGAATAGAGAATATAGAACCCAGAATTTAGAACTTGGAATGCAGAACACAGAATTTAGAATATAGAATACAGAATAAAGAATATAGAGTATAGAACACAGAATATAGAAAAGAAATATAGAACACAGAATTTAGAACTTGGAATGCAGAACTCAGAATTTAGAATATAGAATACAGAATACTGAATATTGTATTTAGAATATAGAGTATAGAACACAGAATATAGAATATAGAATACAGAATATAGAACCCAGAATTTAGAACTTGGAATACAGAACACAGAATTTAGAATATAGAAAACAGAATACTGAATATAGAATTTAGAACATAGAATGCAGAACACAGAATTTAGAATATAGAAAACAAAATACTGAATATAGAGTTTAGAATTTATAATTATATCTCAGAATTTAGAATATTGAATACGGAAAGCAAAATATAGTATATAGAGCATAAAATGAAGAAGACACAATATAGAATACAGAATAGAGAACACAGAACACAGA
Source organism: Vicugna pacos (assembly GCF_048564905.1). Lineage (NCBI taxonomy): Eukaryota > Metazoa > Chordata > Mammalia > Artiodactyla > Camelidae > Vicugna > Vicugna pacos. The sequence continues at coordinate 429,937 of NW_027328734.1, read as the reverse complement.
ATTTAGAACATGGAATGCAAACACAGAATTTAGAATATATAAAAGAGAATACTGAATATAGAATTTAGAAAATAGAAAGCAGAACACAGAATTTAGAATATGGAATACAGAATACTGAATATAGAGTTAAGAATATAGAATTATATCTCAGAATTTAGAATATAGGTTACGGAATGCAAAATATAGTATGTAGATTATAAAATGTAGAACACACAATATAGAATATAGAATAGAGATTATAGAACACAGAATTTAGAACATGGAATGCTGAACACAGAATTTAGAATATAGATAACAGAATAATAAATATAGGATTTAGAATATAGAATGCAGAACACAGAATTTAGAATGTAGAATACAGAATACTGAATATAGAATTTAGAGTATAGAATGTCGAACACAGAATATAGAATATAGAATACAGAATACTGAATAAAGAATTTAGAATTTGGAATGCAGAACACAAAATTTAGAATATAGAATACAGAATACTGAATGTATAATTTATAATATAGAATGTAGAACAAAGAATATAGTATATAGAATAGAAAATATAGAACCCAGGATTTAGAACATGGAATGCAGAACCCAGAATTTATAATATACAATACAGAATACTGAATATAGAACGTAGAATACAGAATATAGAATATAGAACACGGAATGAAGAATATGGTATACAGAATATAGAATGTAGAACACAGAATTTAGAATATGGGAAACAGAATACAGAACACAGAATTTAGAACATGCAATGCAGAAAACAGAATTTAGACTACAGAATACAGAATACTGAATATAGAATTTAGAATATAGAATGTAGAACACAGAATATAGAATATAGCATAGAAAATATAAAATCCAGAAATTAGATCATGGAATGCAACACACAATTTAGAATATATAAAACAGAATACTGAATATAGAATTTAGAACATAGAATGCAGGACACAGAATTTAGAATATAGATAATAGAATACTTAATATAGAGTTTAGAATTTAGAATTATAACTCAGATTTTACAATATAGATTACAGAATGCAAAATATAGTATGTAGAGAATAAAATGAAGAACACCCAATAGAGAGGAAAGAATAGAGTATATAGAACACAGAATTTTGTAAATGGAATTCTGAACACAGAATTTAGAATATAGAATACAGAATTATGGATATAGAATTTAGAATATAGAATGCAGAACACAGAATTTAGAATGTAGAATACAGAATACTGAATATAGAATTTAGAGTATAGAATGTCGAACACAGAATATAGAATATAGAATACAGAATACTGAATAAAGAATTTAGAATTTGGAATGCAGAACACAGAATTTAGAATATAGAATACAGAATACTGAATGTATAATTTATAATATAGAATGTAGAACAAAGAATATAGTATATAGAATAGAAAATATAGAACCCAGAATTTAGAGCATGGAATGCAGAACACGAATTTAGAATATAGAATACTGAATACTAAATACAGAATTTACAATATACAACGTAACACAGAATATAGCATATAGAATACGGAATGCAGATACAGAATACAAAATATAGAATGTAAAACATAGAATATAGAATATGGAAAACAGAACAAAGAACCCAGAATATAGAATTTGGAATGCAGAACACAGAATTTAGACTATAGAAAACAGAATACTGAATATAGAATTTAGAATATATAATGTAGATCTCAGAATATAAAATATAGAATAGAAAATATTGAATACAGAATTAAGAACATGGAATGCAAACACGGAATTTAGAATATATAATACAGAATACTGAATATAGAATTTAGAACATAGAATGCAGAACACAGAATTTAGAATAGAGAAAACAAAATACTGAATATAGAGTTTAGAACTTATAATTATACCTCAGAATTTAGAATATTGAATACGGAATGCAAAATATAGTATATACAGCATAAAATGAAGAAGACACAATATAGAATACAGAATAGAAAACACAGAACACAGAATTTAGAACATGGAATGCTGAACACAGAATTTAGAATATAGAATACAGAATTATGCATATAGAATTTAGAATATAGAATGTAGAACACAGAATTTTGAATGTAGAATACAGAAAAATGAATATAGAATTTAGAACATAGAATGCAGAACACAGAATTTAGAATATAGAATAAAGTATACTGGATACAGAATTTAGAATATAGAACGTAGAACACAGAATATAGTATATAGAATATGGAATGCAGTTATAGAAAACAAAATATAGAATGTAGAACACAGAATATAGAATATGGAAAACAAAATACAAAACCCAGAATTTAGAAAATGGAAAGCAGAAAACAGAATTTAGAATATGGAATACAGAATACTGAATAAAGAATTTAGAACTTCGAATGCAGAACACAGAATTTTTAATATAGAATACAGAATACTGAATATATAATTTATAATATAGAATGTAGGACACAGAATATAGTATATACTCTAGGGAATGTAGAACCCAGAATTTAGAACATGGAATGCAGAACACAGAATTTAGAATATAGAATACAGAATACAGAATATAGAATTTAGAATATAGGATGTAGAACACAGTATATAGAATATAGAATATGGAATTCAGAATATAGAATGTGGAATATAGAATGAAGAACAAAAAATATAGAATATATAAAAGAGAACGTAGAACCTAGAATTTAGTAATGGAATGCAGAACATAGAATTAAGAATATAGAATACATAATACTGAATATATAATGTAGAATATAGAATGTAGAACACAGAATATAGAATATAGAATACGGAATGCAGATTATAGAATGTAGAATATAGAATGAAGAACGCAAAGTATAGAATATAAAAAAGAATATAGAAACAAGAATTTAGTAATGAAATGCAGAACACAGAATTTAGAATATAGAATACAGAATGCTGAAAACACAATTTAGAATACAGAATGTAGAACACAGAATATAGAATAAAGAATGCAGAATGCAGATTATAGAATACAGAATATAGAATGTAGAAAACAGAATATAGAATATGAAAAACGGAATACAGAACCCCTAATTTAGAACATGGAATGCAGAACACGGAATTTACAATATTGAAACAGAATACTGAAAATAGAATTTAGCATTTAGAATTTAAAACACGGAATATGGAATATAGAATGCGGAATGCAAAATATATAATGAAGAGTATAGAATGAATAACACACAATATAGGATATAGAATAGAGAATACAGATCCCAGAATTTAGAACATGGAATGCAGAACACAGAATTTAGAATATAGAATACAGAACACTGAATACAAAATTTTGAATTTAGAATGTAGAACACAGAATATAGTATATGGAATACGGAATGCACAATATACTATTAGGAATAAAGAGTGAAGAACACAATATATAGAATATATAAAAGAGAATATAGAACCCTGAATTTAGAAATGGAATGCTGAACCCAGAATTTAGAATATAGAATACAGATTTCTGAATATAGGATTTAGAATATAGAATGTAGAACACAGACTACAGAATATGGAATACAGAATACTGAATATAGAATTTAGGACTTGGAAAGAAGAACACAGAATTTAGAATATAGAATATAGAATAGTGAATATAAAATTTAGCATATAGGATTTAGAACACAGTATATAGAATATAGAATAAGGAGTGCAGAAATAGAATGTAGAAAATTGATTGAAGAACACAAATTATAGAATATATAAAAGAGAATATACAACCCAGAATTTAAAATGGAATGCAGAACAAAAAATTTAGAATATAGAATACAGAATACTGAATATAAAATTTAGAATATAGAATGTAGAACACAGAATATAGAATAAAGTATACGGAATGCAGAACATAGAATGTGGAATATAGAATGAAGAACACAATACATAAAGTATATAAAAGAGAATATAGAACCCTGAATTTAGAAATGCAATTCTGAACATAGAATTTAGAATATAGAATACACAATTCTGAATATAGAATTTAGTATATAGAATGTTGAACACAAAATATAGAATATACCATACAGAATACTATATATAGAATTAAGAAATTGGAATGCAGGACACAGAATTTAGAATATAGGATAAAGAATACTGAATATATAATTTAGAATATAGAATGTAGAACACAGAATATAGAATATAGAATAGAGAATAGAGAACTCAGAATTTAGAACATGGAATTCAGAACACAGATTTAACAATATAGAATACAGAATACACAATATAGCATTTAGAATATAGAATGTAGAACACATAATATAATATATAGAATACACAATGCAGAATAAAGTATGTAGAATATAGAATGAAGAACACACAATATAAAATAGAGTATAGAATATAGAACCCAAAATATAGAACATGGAATGCAGAACACAAAATTTAGATTATAGAATACAGAATACTGAATATAGAATTTAGAATATAGAATGTAGAACACAGAATATTGAATATAGAAGACGAAATGCAGAATATAGAATACAGAATATAGAATGTAGAACATAGAATATAGAATATGGAAAACTGAATACAGAACCCAGAATTTAGAACATGGAATGCAGAACACAGAATTTAGAATATAGAATTAAGAATACTAAATACAGGACTTAGAATATCGAATGCAGAACACAAAATTTAGAATACAGAATACAGAATCTTGAATATAGAATATAGAACATGGAATGCAGAACACAGAATTTAGAATATAGAATACAGAATACAGAATATAGAATTTAGAATATAGAATGTAGAACACAGAATATAGAATATAGAATACGGAATGCAGATTATAGAATGTAGAATATAGAATGAAGAACACAAAATATAGAATATTTAAAAGAGAATATACAACCTAGAATTTAGGAATGAAATGCAGAACACAGAATTTAGAATATAGAATACAGAATACTAGATATAGGATTTAGAATACAGAATGTAGAACACAGAATATAGAATATAGAATCCAGAATTTAGAACATGAAATGACGAACACAGAATTTAGAAAATAGAATATCGAATACTGAATATAGAATTTAGAACATGGAATGCAGAACACAGAATTTAGAATATAGAATACAGATTACAGAATATAGAATTTAAAATATAGAATGTAGAACACAGAATAAATAATATAGAATAAGGAATGCAGAATTTAGAATGTAGAATAAAGAATGAAGAACACAAAATATAGAATATATAAAAGAGAACATAGAACATAGAAATTAGTAATGGAATGCAGAACACAGAATTAAGAATATAGAATACATAATACTGAATATATAATTTAGAATATACAATGTAGAACACAGAATATAGAATATAGAATACGGAATGCAGATTATAGAATGTAGAATATAGAATGAAGAACACAAAATATAGAATATATATAAGAGAATATAGAAATTAGAATTTAGTAATGAAAAGTAGAACACAGAATTTAGAATATAGAATACAGAATACTGAATAAAGAATTTAGAATATAGAATGTAGAACACAGAATATAGAATATAGAATACGGAATGCAGAATATAGAATTCAGAATATAGAATGTAGAACACAGAATATAGAATATGGAAAACAGAATACAGAACCCCTAATTTAGAACATGGAATGCAGAACACAGAATTTAAAATATAGAAAACAGAACACTGAATATAGAGTTTAGCATTTAGAATTTAGAAAACGGAATATAGAATATAGAATGTGGAAATCAAATTATATAATGAAGAGTATAGATTGAATAACACACAATGTACGATATAGAATAGAGAATACAGATCCCAAAATTAAGAACATCGAATGCAGAACACAGAATTTGAATATAGAATGCAGAATACTGAATAAAAAATTTAGAATTTAGAATGTAGAACACAGAATATCGAATATGGAATACGGAATGTAGAATACTGTATTTGGAATAAAAAAGAAGTACACAAAATAGAGAATATATAAAACAGAATATAGAACCCTGAATTTAGAAATGGAATGATGAAACCAGAATGTAGAATATAGAATACAGATTACTGAATATAGAATTTAGAAATTGGAATGCAGAAGACAGAATTTAGAATACAGAATTTAGAAAAGTGAATATAAAAATTAGCATATAGAATTTAGAACACAGTATATAGAATATAGAATAAGGAGTGCAGAAATAGAATGTAGAAAATAGATTGAAGAACACAAATTATAGAATATATAAAAACGAATATACAACACAGAATTTAAAAATTGAATGCACAACACAGAATTCAGAATATAGAATACAAAATACTGAATATAGGACTCAGAATATAGAATGTAGAACACAGAATAAAGAATATAGAATACGGAATGCAGAATATTGAATACAGAATATAGAATGGAGAAAAAAGAATATAGAATATGGATAACAAAGTACAGAACCCAGAATTTAGAACATGGATTGCAGAAACAGAATTTAGAATATATAATACAGAATTCTGAATATAGAATTTAGAATATAGAATGCAGGACACAGAATATAGAATATAGAATACAAAATACTGAATGTAGAATTTAGAAATTGGAATGCAGAACACAGAATTTAGAATATAGAACACAGGATACTGAATATAGAATTTAGAATATAGAATGTAGAACACAGAATATAGAATAAAGAATACAGAATGCAGAATATAGAATGTGGAATATAGAATGAAGAACACAACACTTAAAATATATAAAAGAGGATATAGAAACCTGAATTTAGAAATGGAAAGCTGAATATAGAATTTAGAATATAGAATACAGAATACTGAAAATAGAATTTAGAATATAGAATGTTGAACACAAAATATAGAATATATCATACAGAATACTAAATATAGAATGAAGAAATTGGAATGCAGAACACAGAATTATAAAATAGAATAAAAAATACTGAATATAGAAGTTAGAATATAGAATGTAGAAAACAGAATATAGAATAGAGAATAGAAAATAGAGAACCCAGAATGTAGTACATGGAATGCAGAACACAGAATTAAGAATATAGAATACAGAATACACAATATAGAATTTAGAATATACAATGTAGAACACAGAATATAGAATAAAGAATACGGAATGCAGAATATAGCATGTGGAATATAGAATGAAGAACACAATACATAAAATATATAAAAGAGAATATAGAACACTGAATTTAGAAATGGAATGCTGAACATAGAATTTAGAATATAGAATACAGAATTCTGAATATAGAATTTAATATATAGAATGTAGAGCACAGAATATAGAATATAGAATAGAGAATATAGAACTCAGAATTTAGAACATGGAATGCAGAACACAGAATTAAGAACATAGAATACAGAATACATAATATAGAATGTAGAATATAGAAGGTAGAACACATAATATACTATATAGAATACGCAATGCAGAATTTAGTATGTAGAATATAGAATGAAGAACACACAATATAAAATAGAGTATAGATTATAGGACCCAAAATATAGAACATGGAAAGCAGAACACAAAATTTAGATTATAGAATACACAATACTGAATATAGAATTTAGAATATAGAATGTAGAACACAGAATATTGAATATAGAAGACGAAATGCAGAATATAGAATACAGAATATAGAATATAGAACAGGGAATATAGAATATGGAAAACTGAATACAGAACACAGAATTCAGAAAATGGAATGCAGAACACAGAATTTAGAATATAGAATTAAGAATACTAAATACAGGATTTAGAATATCGAATGCAGAACACAAAATTTAGAATACAGAATACAGAATCTTGAATATAGAATATAGAACATGGAATGCAGAACACAGAATTTAGAATATAGAATACAGAATACAGAATATAGAATTTAGAATATAGAATGTAGAACACAGAATATAGAATATAGAATACGGAATGCAGATTATAGAATGTAGAATATAGAATGAAGAACACAAAATATAGAATATTTAAAAGAGAATATACAACCTAGAATTTAGTAATGAAATGCAGAACACAGAATTTAGAATATAGAATACAGAATACTGGATATAGAATTTAGAATATAGAATGTAGAACACAGAATATAGAATATAGAATCCAGAATTTAGAACATGAAAAGCCGAACACAGAATTTAGAACATAGAATATCGAATACTGAATATAGAATTTAGAACATGGAATGCAGAACACTGAAATTACAAGATAGAATACAGAATACTGAATAGACATTTTAGAATATAGATGGTAGAACACAAATTATAGAATATAGAAGACGGAATGCAGACTATAGAATACAGAATATAGAATGTAGGACACAGATCATAGAATATGGAAAACAGAATACAGAACCCAGAATTTAGAACTTGGAATGCAGAACACAGAATTTAGAATATAGAATACAGAATACTGAATATTGTATTTAGAATATAGAATATAGAACACAGAATATAGAATAGAGAATAGAGAATATAGAACCCAGAATTTAGAACTTGGAATGCAGAACACAGAATTTAGAATATAGAATACAGAATAAAGAATATAGAGTATAGAACACAGAATATAGAAAAGAAATATAGAACACAGAATTTAGAACTTGGAATGCAGAACTCAGAATTTAGAATATAGAATACAGAATACTGAATATTGTATTTAGAATATAGAGTATAGAACACAGAATATAGAATATAGAATACAGAATATAGAACCCAGAATTTAGAACTTGGAATACAGAACACAGAATTTAGAATATAGAAAACAGAATACTGAATATAGAATTTAGAACATAGAATGCAGAACACAGAATTTAGAATATAGAAAACAAAATACTGAATATAGAGTTTAGAATTTATAATTATATCTCAGAATTTAGAATATTGAATACGGAAAGCAAAATATAGTATATAGAGCATAAAATGAAGAAGACACAATATAGAATACAGAATAGAGAACACAGAACACAGAATTTAGAACATGGAATGCAAACACAGAATTTAGAATATATAAAAGAGAATACTGAATATAGAATTTAGAAAATAGAAAGCAGAACACAGAATTTAGAATATGGAATACAGAATACTGAATATAGAGTTAAGAATATAGAATTATATCTCAGAATTTAGAATATAGGTTACGGAATGCAAAATATAGTATGTAGATTATAAAATGTAGAACACACAATATAGAATATAGAATAGAGATTATAGAACACAGAATTTAGAACATGGAATGCTGAACACAGAATTTAGAATATAGATTACAGAATAATAAATATAGGATTTAGAATATAGAATGCAGAACACAGAATTTAGAATGTAGAATACAGAATACTGAATATAGAATTTCGAACATTGAATGCAGAACACAGAATTTATAATATAGAAAACAGAATACTGAACACAGAATTTCGAATATAGAACGTAAACACAGAATATAGAATACAGAACACGGAATGCAGAATATGGTATATAGAATATTGAATATAGAACACAGAATATAGAATATGGAAAACAGAATACAGAAACCGGAATTTAGAACATGGAATGCAGAACACAAATTTAGAATATAGAATACAGAATAATGAATATACAATTTAGAACATAGAATGCAGAACACAGAAATTAGAATGTAGAATACAGAATACTGAATATAGAATTTAGAATATAGAATGTCGAACACAGAATATAGAATATAGAATACAGAATACTGAATAAAGAATTTAGAACTTGGAATGCAGAATAGAGAATTTAGAATATATAATACAGAATACTGAATATATAATTTATAATATAGAATGTAGAACACAGAATATAGAATAGAGAATAGAGCATTGAGAACCCAGAATTTAGAACATGGAATGCAGAACACAGAATATAGAATACAGATAACAGAATACTAAATACAGAATTTAGAATATAGAACGTTGAACACAGAATATAGAATATAGAATAGAGAATATAGAACATAGAATTGAGAACATGGAATGCAGCACACAGAATTTAGAATATAGAATACAGAGTACTGAATACAGAATTTAGAATATAGAACGTAGAACACAGAATCTAGTATATAGAATGAGGAATGCAGATATAGAATACAAAATATAGAATGTAGAACACAGAATATAGAATATGGAAAACAGAATACAGAAACCAGAATTTAGAAGATGGAATGCAGAACACAGAATTTAGACTATAGAATACAGAATATTGAAAATAGAATTTAGAATATAGAATGTAGAACACAGAATATAGAATATACAATAGAAAATAGAGAACCCATTATTTAGAAGATGGAATGCAGAACACAGAATTTGAAATATAGAATACTGAATACTGAATACAGAATTTACAATATATAACGTAGAACAAAGGATATAGCATATAGAATACGGAATGCAGATACAGAATACAAAATATATAATGTAGAACATAGAATATAGAATATGGAAAACAGAACACAGGACCCAGAATATAGAACGTGGGATGCAGAACACAGAATATAGACTATAGAAAACAGAATACTGAATACAGAATTTAGAATATAGAACGTAGAACACAGAGTATAGAATATAGAACACGGTATTCAGAATATGGTATACCGAATATTGAATGTAGAACACAGAATATAGAATATGGAACAGAATACAGAACCCGGAATTTAGAACATGGAATGCAGAACACAGAATTTAGAATATAGAATACAGAATACTGAATACAGAATTTAGAATATAGAATGTAGGACACAGAATATAGAATATAGTATATAAAATATAGAACACAGAATTTAGAACATGGAATGTAAACACAGAATTTAGAATATATAAAACAGAATACTGAATATAGAATTTGGAAAATAGAATGCAGAACACAGAATTTAGAATATAGAAAACAGAATACTGAATATTGAGTTAAGAATATAGAATTATAACTCAGAATTTAGAATATAGGTTACGGAATGCAAAATATAGTATGTAGAGCATAAAATGAAGAAGACACAATATAGAATACAGAATAGAGAACACAGAACACAGATTTTAGAACATGGAATGCTGAACACAGAATTTAGAATATAGAATACAGAATTATGCATATAGAATTTAGAATATAGAATGCAGAACACAGAATTTAGAATATAGAATACAAATACTGAATATAGAATTTAGAATATAGAATATAGAACACAGAATATAGAATATAGAATAGAAAATATAGAACCCAGAATTTAGAACATGGAATGCAGAACACAGAATTTAGAATATAGAATACAGTATTATGCATATAGAATTTAGAATATAGAATGTAGAACACAGAATTTAGAATATAGAATACAGAAAAATGAATATAGGATTTAGAATATACAATATAGAACACAGAAAATTGAATATAGAATAGAAAATATAGAACCCAGAATTTAGAACATGGAATGCAGAACACAGAATTTAGAATATATAATACAGAATACTGAATATAGAATTTAGAACATAGAATGAATAACACAGAATTTAGAATAGAGAAAACAAAATACTGAATATAGAGTTTAGAACTTATAATTATACCTCAGAATTAAGAATATTGAATACGGAATGTAAAATATAGTATATAGAGCATAAAATGAAGAAGACACAATATAGAATACAGAATAGAGAACACAGAACACAGAATATAGAACATGGAATGCTGAACACAGAATTTAGAATATAGAATACAGAATTATGCATATAGAATTTAGAATATAGAATGTAGAACACAGAATTTTGAATATAGAATACAGAAAAATGAATATAGAATTTAGAACATAGAATGCAGAACACAGAATTTAGAATGTAGAATACAGAATACTGAACACAGAATTTAGATTAAAGAGTGTCGAACACAGTATATAGAATAGAGAATATAGATCCCAGAATTTAGAAAATGGAATGCAGAAAACAGAATTTAGAAAATAGAATACAGAATACTAAATACACAATTTAGAATATAGAACGTAGAACACAGAATAGAGAATATAGAACCCAGAATTTAGAACATGGAATGCAGAACACAGAATTTAGAATATAGAATACAGAATACTGAATACACAATTTAGAATATAGAACATAGAACACAGAATATAAAATAGAGTATATCGAACCGAAAATTTAGAAAATGGAATGCAGAACACTGAATTTACAATATAGAATACAGAATACTGAATATAGAATTTAGAATATAGAATGTAGAACACAGAATATAGAATATAGAAGACGGAATGCAGAATATAGTATACAGAATATACAATGTAGAATGTAGAATTTAGAACATAGAATGCAGGACACAGAATTTAGAATATAGAAAATAGAATACTAAATATATAGTTTAGAATTTAGAATTATAACTCAGAATTTAGAATATAGATTACGGAATGCAAAATATAGTATGTAGAGTATAAAATGAAGAACACACAATATAGAATAGAGAATAGAGAATATAGAACACAGAATTTAGAACATGGAATGCTGAACACAGAATTTAGATTATAGAATAGAGAATTATGAATATAGAATTTAAAATATAGAATGCAGAACACAGAATTTAGAATATAGATTACAGAGTAATAAATATAGGATTTAGAACATAGAATGCAGAACACAGAATATAGAATGTAGAACACAGAATACTGAATATAGAATTTAGAGGATAGAATGTCGAACACAGTATATAGAATATAGAATACAGAATACTGAATAAAGAATTTATAAGTTGGAATGCAGAACACAGAATTTAGAATATAGAATACAGAATACTGAATATAGAACGTAGAATACAGAATATAGGATATAGAACACGGAATGAAGAATATGGTATACAGAATATAGAATATACAACACACAATTTAGAATATGGGAAGCAGAATACAGAACCCAGAATTTAGAACATGCAATGCACAACACAGAATTTAGACTATAGAATACAGAATACTGAATATAGAATTTAGAATATAGAATGTAGAACACAGAATATAGAATATAGTATAGAAAATATAAAATCCAGAATTTAGATCATGGAAATCAAACACACAATTTAGAATATATAAAACAGAATACTGAATATAGAATTTAGAACATAGAATGCAGGACACAGAATTTAGAATATAGAAAATAAAATACTGAATATAGAGTTTAGAATTTAGAATTATAACTCAGAATTTAGAATATAGATTACGGAATGCAAAATATAGTATGTAGAGTATAAAATGAAGAACACATAATATAGAATAAAGAATAGAGTATATAGAACACCGAATTTTGAAAATGGAATGCTGAACACAGAATTTAGAATATAGAATACAGAATTATGAATATAGAATTTAGAATATAGAATGCAGAACACAGAATTTAGAATATAGAATACTGAACACTGAATACAGAATTTACAATATATATCGTAGAACACAGAATATAGCATATAGAATACGGAATGCAGATACAGAATACAAAATATAGAATGTAAAACATAGAATATAGAATATGGAAAACAGAACACAGAACCCAGAATATAGAACTTGGAATGCAGAACACTGAATTTAGACTATAGAAAACAGAATACTGAATATAGAATTTAGAATAAATAATGTAGAACTCAAAATATAAAATACAGAATAGAAAATATTGAATACAGAATTAAGAACATGAATGCAAACACAGAATTTAGAATAAATAATACAGAATACTGAATTTAGAATTTAGAACATAGAATGAAGAACACAGAATTTAGAATATATAAAACAAAATACTGAATATAGAGTTTAGAATTTAGAATTATATCTCAGAATTTAGAATATTGAATACGGAATGCAAAATATAATATATAGAGTATAAAATGAAGAAGAAACAATATAGAATACAGAATAGAGAACACAAAACACAGAATTTAGAACATGGAATGCTGAACACAGAATTTAGAATATAGAATACAGAAAAATGAATATAAAATTTAGAACATAGAATGCAGAACACAGAATTTCGAATGTAGAATACAGAATACTGAACATAGAATTTAGAATATAGAGTGTCGAACACAGTATACAGAACAGAGAATAGAGAACCCAGAATTTAGAAAATGGAATGCAGAAAACAGAATTTAAAAAATAGAATACAGAATACTGAATAGACAGTTTACAATATTGAACGTAGAACACAGAATATAGAATATAGAATAGAGAATATAGAACCCAAAATTTAGAACATGGAATGCAGAACACAGAATTTAGAATACAGAATACAGAATACTGAATACAGAATTTAGAATATTGAACGTAGAACACAGAATATAGAATATATAATAGAGAATATAGAACCAGAATTAAGAACATGAAATGCAGAACACAGAATTTAGAATACAGAATACAGAATACTGAATACAGAATTTAGAATATAGAACGTAGAACAAAGAATTTAGCATATAGAATACGGAATGCATATACAGAATACAAAATATTGAATGTACAACATAGAATATAGAATATGGAAAACAGAACACATAACCCAGAATATACAAATTGGAATGCAGAACACAGAATATAGATATAGAAAACAGAATACTGAATATAGAATTTAGAATAAAGAATGTAGAACTCAGAATATAAATTATAGAATAGAAAATATTGAATACAGAATTAAGAACATTGAATGCAAACACAGAAATTAGAATATATAAAACAGAATACTGAATATACAATTTAGAACATAGAATGCAGAACACAGAATTTATAATATAGAAAACAGAATACTGAATACAGAATTTCGAATATAGAACGTAAACACAGAATAAAGAATACAGAACACGGAATGCAGAATATGGTATATAGAATATTGAATATAGAACACAGAATATAGAATATGTAAAACAGAATACAGAAACCGGAATTTACAACATGGAATGCAGAACACAGTATTTAGAATATAGAATACAGAATAATGAATATAGAATTTAGAATATAGAATGCAGAACACAGATTTTAGAATCTGGAATACAGAATACTGAATATATAATTTATAATATAGAACGTAGAACACAGAATATAGAATATAGAATAGAGAATATAGAACCCAGAATTTAGAACATGGAATGCAGAACACAGAATTTAGAATACAGAATACAGAATACTGAATACACAATTTAGAATACAGAACGTAGAACACAGAATATAAAATAGAGTATATCGAACCCAGAATTTAGAAAATGGAATGCAGAACACTGAATTTACAATATAGAATAAAGAATACTGAATATAGAATTTAGAATATAGAATGTAGAACACAGAATATAGAATATAGAAGACGGAATGCAGAATATAGTATACAGAATATACAATGTAGAATGTAGAATTTAGAACATAGAATGCAGGACACAGAATTTAGATTATAGAAAATAGAATACTAAATATATAGTTTAGAATTTAGAATTATAACTCAGAATTTAGAATATAGATTACGGAATGCAAAATATAGTATGTAGAGTATAAAATGAAGAACACACAATATAGAATAGAGAATACAGAATATAGAACACAGAATTTAGAACATGGAATTCTGAACACAGAATTTAGATTATAGAATAAAGAATTATGAATATAGAATTTAAAATATAGAATGCAGAACACAGAATTTAGAATATAGATTACAGAATAATAAATATAGGATTTAGAACATAGAATGCAGAACACAGAATATAGAATGTAGAACACAGAATACTGTATATAGAATTTAGAGGATAGAATGTCGAACACAGAATATAGAATATAGAATACAGAATACTGAATAAAGAATTCAGAAGTTGGAATGCAGAACACAGAATTTAGAATATAGAATACAGAATACTGAATATAGAACGTAAAACACAGAATATAGAATATAGAACACGAAATGAAGAATATGGTATACAGAATATAGAATATACAACACACAATTTAGAATATGGGAAGCAGAATACAGAACCTAGAATTTAGAACATGCAATGCACAACACAGAATTTAGACTATAGAATACAGAATACTGAATATAGAATTTAGAATATAGAATGTAGAACACAGAATATAGAATATAGTATAGAAAATATAAAATCCAGAATTTAGATCATGGAAAGCAAACACACAATTTAGAATATATAAAACAGAATACTGAATATAGAATTTAGAACATAGAATGCAGGACACAGAATTTAGAATATAGAAAATAAAATACTGAATATAGAGTTTAGAATTTAGAATTATAACTCAGAATTTAGAATATAGATTACGGAATGCAAAATATAGTATGTAGAGTATAAAATGAAGAACACATAATATAGAATAAAGAATAGAGTATATAGAACACCGAATTTTGAAAATGGAATGCTCAACACAGAATTTAGAATATAGAATACAGAATTATGAATATAGAATTTAGAATATAGAATGCAGAACACAGAATTTAGAATATAGAATACTGAATACTGAATACAGAATTTACAATATATATCGTAGAACACAGAAAATAGCATATAGAATACGGAATGCAGATACAGAATACAAAATATAGAATGTAAAACATAGAATATAGAATATGGAAAACAGAACACAGAACCCAGAATATAGAACTTGGAATGCAGAACACAGAATTTAGACTATAGAAAACAGAATACTGAATATAGAATTTAGAATAAATAATGTAGAACTCAAAATATAAAATACAGAATAGAAAATATTGAATACAGAATTAAGAACATGGAATGCAAACACAGAATTTAGAATAAATAATACAGAATACTGAATTTAGAATTTAGAACATAGAATGAAGAACACAGAATTTAGAATATAGAAAACAAAATACTGAATATAGAGTTTAGAATTTAGAATTATATCTCAGAATTTAGAATATTGAATACGGAATGCAAAATATAGTATATAGAGTATAAAATGAAGAAGAAACAATATAGAATACAGAATAGAGAACACAAAACACAGAATTTAGAACATGGAATGCTGAACACAGAATTTAGAATATAGAATACAGAAAAATGAATATAAAATTTAGAACATAGAATGCAGAACACAGAATTTCGAATGTAGAATACAGAATACTGAACATAGAATTTAGAATATTGAGTGTCGAACACAGTATACAGAACAGAGAATAGAGAACCCAGAATTTAGAAAATGGAATGCAGAAAACAGAATTTAAAAAATAGAATACAGAATACTGAATAGACAGTTTAGAATATTGAACGTAGAACACAGAATATAGAATATAGAATAGAGAATATAGAACCCAAAATTTAGAACATGGAATGCAGAACACAGAATTTAGAATACAGAATACAGAATACTGAATACAGAATTTAGAATATTGAACGTAGAACACAGAATATAGAATATAGAATATAGAATATAGAACCAGAATTTAGAACATGGAATGCAGAACACAGAATTTTGAATACAGAATACAGAATACTGAATAAAGAATTTAGAATATAGAATGTAGAACAAAGAATTTAGCATATAGAATACGGAATGCATATACAGAATACAAAATATTGAATGTAGAACATAGAATATAGAATATGGAAAACAGAAGACATAACCCAGAATATACAACTTGGAATGCAGAACACAGAATATAGATATAGAAAACAGAATACTGAATATAGAATTTAGAATAAAGAATGTAGAACTCAGAATATAAATTATAGAATAGAAAATATTGAATACAGAATTAAGAACATTGAATGCAAACACAGAATTTAGAATATATAATACAGAATACTGAATATAGAATTTAGAACATAGAATGCAGAACACAGAATTTATAATATAGAAAACAGAATACTGAATACAGAATTTCGAATATAGAACGTAAACACAGAATATAGAATACAGAACACGGAATGCAGAATATGGTATATAGAATATTGAATATAGAACACAGAATATAGAATATGTAAAACAGAATACAGAAACCGGAATTTACAACATGGAATGCAGAACACAGTATATAGAATATAGAATACAGAATAATGAAGATAGAATTTAGAACATAGAATGCAAAACACAGAATTTATAATGTAGAATACAGAATACTGAATATAGAATTTGGAATATAGAATGTCGAACACAGAATATAGAATATAGTATATAATATTTAGAAACCAGAATTTAGAACGTGGAATGCAAACACAGAATTTAGAATATATAAAACAGAATACTGAATATAGAGTTAAGAATTTAGAATTATAAATCAGAATTTATTATATAGGTTACGGAATGCAAAATATAGTATTTAGTGTATAAAATGAAGAACACACAATATAGAATATAGAATAGAGAATATAGAACACAGAATTAAGAACATGGAATGCTGAACACAGAATTTAGATTATAGAATAAAGAATTATGAATATAGAATTTAGAATATTGAATGCAGAACACAGAATTTAGAATATTGAATTCAGAATAATAAATATAGGATTTAGAACATAGAATGCAGAACACAGAATTTTGAATGTAGAATACAGAATACTGAATATAGAATTTAGAATATAGAATGTCGAACACAGAATATAGAATATAGAATATAGAATACAGAATACTGAATAAAGAATTTAGAAGATGGAATGCAGAACACAGAATTTAGAATCTAGAATACAGTATACTGAAAATATAATTTATAATATAGAATGTAGAACAAAGAATATATTATATAGAAAAGAGAATATTGAACCCAGAATTTAGAACATGGAATGCAGAACCCAGAATTTAGAATATAGAATACAGAATACTGAATATAGAACGTAGAACACAGAATATAGAATATAGAACACGGAATGAAGAATATGGTATACAGAATATAGAATGTAGAACACAGAATTTATAATATGGGAAACACAATACAGAACCCAGAATTTAGATTATGGAATGCAGAACACAGAATTTCGAATATAGAATACAGAATAATGAATATAGTATTTAGAACATAGAATGCAGAACAAAGAATTTAGACTATAGAAAAGAATACTGAATATAGAATTTAGAATATAGAATGTAGAACACAGAATATAGAATATAGAATACGGTACGCAGATATAGAATAAAAAATATAGAATGTAGAATATAGAATTTAGAATATGGAGACCAGAATACAGAACACAGAATTTAGAACTTGGAATGCATTACACAGAATTCAGATCATAGAATACAGAATACTGAATATAGAATTAAAATAAAGAATGTAGAACACAGAATATAGAATATAGTATAGAAAATATAGAATCCAGAATTTAGAACATACAAGGAAAACACAGAATTTAGAATATATATTACAGAATACTAAATATAGAATTTAGAACATAGACTGCAGAACACAGAATTTACAATATAGGAAACAGAATACTGAATACAGAATTTAGAATATAGAAAGTAAACACAGAATATAGAATATAGAACACGGAATGCAGAATATGGCATACAGAATATTGAATGTAGAACACAGAATATAGAATATGGAAAACAGAATACAGAACCCGGAATTTAGAACATGGAATGCAGAACACAGAATTTAGAATGTAGAATAAAGAATACTGAATATAGAATTTAGAATATAGAATGTCGAACACAGAATATAGAATATAGAATACAGAATACTGAATAAAGAATTTAGAACTTGGAATGCAGAATAGAGAATTTAGAATATAGAAAACAGAATACTGAATATATAATTTATAATATAGAATGTAGAACACAGAATATAGAATAGAGAATAGAGAACCCAGAATTTAGAACATGGAATGCAGAACTCAAAATTTAGAGTATAGAATACAGAATAATGAATACAGAATTTAGAATATAGAATGTAGGACACAGAATATAGAATATGGAAAACAGAGTACAGAAACCAACATTTAGAACATGGAAAGCAGAACTCAGAATTTAGAATATAGAATACAGAATACTGAATATATGATTTAGAATATAGAATGTAGAACACAGAATATAGAATATAGAATAGAGAATATAGAACCCAGAATTTAGAACATGGAATGCAGAACACAGAATTTAGAATATAGAATACAGAATACTGAATATAGGATTTAGAATATAGAATGTAGAACACAGAATATAGGATAGAGAATAGAGAATATAGAACCCAGAATTTAGAGCATGGAATGCAGAACACAAAATTTAGAATATAGAAAGCAGAATATTGAATATAGAATTTAGAATATAGAATGTAGAACCCAGAATATAGAATAGAGAATATAGAACCCAGTATTTAGAACATGGAATGCAGAACACAGAATTTAGAATTCATAATACTGAATATAGAATTTACTATATAGATTGTAGAACACAGAATATAGAATATAGAACACGAAATGCAGAATATATTATACAGAATATCGAATGTAGAACACAAAATATAGAATATGGAAAACAGAATACAGAACCCAGAATTTACAACATGGAATGCAGAACACAGAATTTTGAATATAGAATACAGAATACTGAATATACAATTTATAATATAGAATGTAGAACACAGAATATAGTTTATACAATAGAGAATATAAAACCCAGAATTTACAACATGGAATGCAGAACACAGAATTTAGAATATAGAATACAGAATACTGAATATAGAACCTAAAACACAGAATATAGAATAAAGAACACGGAATGCAGAATATGGAATAAAGAATATAGAAGGTAGGACACAGAAATTAGAATAAAGAAAACAGAGTACAGAACCCAAAATTTAGAAGATGTAATGAAAAACACAGAATTTAGAATATAGAATACAGAATACTGAATAAAGAATTTAGAATATAGAACGTAGAACACAGAATATAGAATATAGGATACGGAATGCAGATATAGAATACAAAATATAAAATGTAGAACATAGAATATTAAATATGGAAACCAGAATACAGAACACAAAATTTAGAACTTGGAATGCAGAACACAGAATTCAGATTATAGAATACAGAATACTGAATATAGAATTTAGAATAAAGAATGTAGAACACAGAATATAGAATATAGAAAAGAAAATATAGAATCCAGGATTTACAACATGGAATGCAAACACAGAATTTAGAATATATAATACAGAATACTGAATATTGAATTAAGAACATAGAATGCAGAACACAGAATTTAGAATATAGAAAACATAATACTGAATATAGAGTTTAGAATTTAGAATTATATCTCAGAATTTAGAATATACAATACGGAATCCAAAATATAGAATGTAGAGTATAAAATGAAGAAAACACCATATAGAATACAGAATAGAAAATATAGAACACAGAATTTAGAACATGGAATTCTGAACACAGGATTTAGAATATAGAATAGAGAATTATGCATATAGAATTTAGAATTTAGAATATACAACACAGAATTTAGATTATAGAATACAAAATAATGAATATAGAATTTAGAACATAGAATGCAGAACACAGAATATAGAATGTAGAATACAGAAACCTGAACATAGAATTTAGAATATAGATTATCGAACTCAGAATATAGAATATAGAATACAAAATACTGAATAAAGAATTTAGAACTTGGAAAGCAGAACACAGAATTTAGAATATAGTATCCAGAATACTGAATATATATTTTATAAAATAGAATGGAGAACACAGAATATAGAATATACAGTAGAAAATAGAGAACTCAGAATTTAGAACATGGAAAGCAGAACACAGAATTTAGAATATAGAAAAAAATACTGAACATAGAATTTAGAATATAGAATGTAGAACACAGAATATATAATATAGAATACGGAATGCAGAATAAAGTATACAGAATATAGAATATAGAACACAGAATATAGAATATGTAAAACAGAATTCAGAATCCAAAATTTAGAACATGGAAAGCAGAACACAAATTTAGAATACAGAATATAGAATAATGAATATAGAATTTAGAATATAGAATGTGGAACACAGAATATAGAATAGAGATTAGAGAATATACAACACAGAATTTAGAACATGGAATGCAGAACACAGAAATTAGAATATAGAAAACAGAATACTGAATGTAGAACACAGAATATAGAATATAGAACACGGAATGTAGAGTATACTATACAGAATATACAATGTAGAACACAAAATATAGAATATGAAAAACAGAATACAGGACCCAGGATTTAGAACATGGTATGCAGAACACAGAATTTAAACTATAGAACAGAATACTGAATATAGAATTTAGAATATAGAATGTAGAACACAGAATATAGAATATAGTATATAATATATAGAAAGCAGAATTTAGAACGTGGAATGCAAACACAGAATTTAGAATATATAAAACAGAATACTGAATATAGAATTTAGAAAATAGAATGCAGAACACAGAATTTAAAATATAGAAAAAAGTATACTGAATATAGAGTTAAGAATTTAGAATTATAACTTAGAATTTATTATATAGGTTACGAAATGCAAAATATAGTATTTAGAGTATAAAATGAAGAACACACAATATAGAATATAGAATAAAGAATTATGAATATAGAATTTAGAATATTGAATGCAGAACACAGAATTTAGAATATAGAATTCAGAATAATAAATATAGGATTTTGAACATAGAATGCAGAACACAGAATTTAGAATGTAGAATACAGAATACTGAATATAGAATTTAGAATATAGAATGTCGAACACAGAATATAGAATATAAAATACAGAATACTGATTAAAGAATTTAGAAGATGGAATGCAGAACACAGAATTTAGAATCTAGAATACAGAATACTGAATATATAATTTATAATATAGAATGTAGAACACAGAATATAGAATATAGAATAGAAAATATAGAACCCAGAATTTAGAACATGGAATGCAGCACACAGAATTTAGAATATAGAATACAGAATACTGAATATAGAACGTAGAACACAGAATAAAGAATATAGAACACGGAATGAAGAATATGGTATACAGAATATACAATGTAGAACACAGAATTTAGAATATGGGAAGCAGAATACAGAACCCAGAATTTAGAACATGGAATGCAGAACACAGAATTTAGACTATAGAATACAGAATACTGAATATAGAATTTAGAACATAGAATGCAGGAGACAGAATTTAGAATATATAAAATAGAATACTGAATATAGAGTTTAGAATTTCGAATTATAACTCAGAATTTAGAATATAGATTACGGAATGTAAAATATAGTATGTAGAGTATAAAATGAAGAAAACACAATATAGAATATAGAATAGAGAATATAGAACACAGAATTAAGAACATGGAATTCTGAACACAGGATATACAATACAGAATACAGAATTATGAATATAGAATTTAGAACATAGAATGCAGAACACAGAATTTAGACTGTAGAATACAGAATCCTGAATATAGGATTTAGAATATAGAAAGTCAAACACAGAATATAGAATATTGAATAGAGAATAAAGAACCGAGAATATAGAACATGGAATGCAGAACACAGAAATTAGAATATAGAATACAGAATACTGAATATATAATTTATAGTATAGAATGTAGTACACAGAATATAGAATATAGAATAGTGAATATAGAAACCAGAATTTAGAATATGGAATGCAGCACACAGAATTTAGAATATAGAATATAGAATACTGAATACAAAATTTAGAATATAGAACTTAGAACACAGAATATAGAATATAGAATAAGGAATGCAGATATTGAATACAAAATATTGAATTTAGAACACAGAATATAGAATATGGAAAACAGAATACAGAACCCAGAATTTAGAACTTAGAATGCAGAACACAGAATGTGGAATATAGAATACAAATACTGAATATAGAATTTAGAATATAGAATGTAGAACACAGAATATAGAATATACAATAGAGGATATAGAACCCAGAATTTAGAATATAGAAAGCAGAACACAGAATTTAGAATGTAGAATACAGAATACTGAATATAGAATTGAGAATATAGAATGTCGAACACAGAATATAGAATATAGAATACAGAATACTGATTAAAGTATTTAGAGTTGTAATGCAGAACACAGAATTTAGAATATAGAATAAAGAATACTGAATATTTAATTTATAATATAGAATGTAGAACACAGAATATAGAATATAGAATAGAAAATATAGAACACAGAATTTAGAACATGGAATGCAGAACACAGAATTTAGAATATAGATTACAGAATTCTGGATATAGAGTTTAGAATTTATAATTATATCTCAGAATTTAGAATATTGAATACGGAATGCAAAATATAGTATATAGAGTATAAAATGAAGAAGACACAATATAGAATATAGAATAGAGAACACAGAACACAGAATTTAGAACATGGAATGCTGAACACAGAACTTAGAATATAGAATAGAGAATTATGCATATAGAATTTAGAATATAGAAGATAGAACACAGAATTTAGAATATAGAATACAGAAAAATGAATATAGAATTTAGAACATAGAACGCAGAACCCAGAATTAAGAATGTAGTATACAGAATACTGAACATAGAATTTAGAAAATAGAGTGTCGAACACAGTATATAGAATAGAGAATAGAGAATATAGAACCCAGAATTTTGAACATGGAATGCAGAACTCAGAAGATAGAATACAGAATACAGAATACTGAATACAGGATTTAGAATATAGAAGGTAGAATAAAGAATAGAGAAAAGAGAATAGAGAATATAGAACCCTGAATTTAGAAAGTGGAAAGCAGAACACTGAATTTACAATATAGAACACAGAATACTGAATATAGAATTTAGAATATAGAATGTAGAACACAGAATATAGAATATAGAAGACGGAATGCAGAATATAGTATACAGAATATAGAATGTAGAATGTAGAATTTAGAACATAGAATGCAGGACACAGAATTTAGAATATAGAAAATAGAATACTAAATATATAGTTTAGAATTTAGAATTATAACTCAGAATTTAGAATATATATTACGGAATGCAAAATATAGTATGCAGAGTATAAAATGAAGAACACACAATATAGAATACAGAATACATTATATATAACACAGAATTTTGAAAATGGAATGCTGAACACAGAATTTAGAATATAGAATACAGAATTATGAATATAGAATTTACAATATAGAATGCAGAACACAGAATTTAGAATATAGAATACAAATACTGAATATAGAATTTAGAATATAGAATATAGAACACAGAATATAGAATATAGAATAGAAAATATAGAATCCAGAACTAAGAATATGGAATGCAAACACAGAATTTAGAATATATAATACAGAATACTAAATATAGAGTTTAGAACATAGAATGCAGACACAGAATTTAGAATATAGAAAACAGAATACTGAATATAGAGTTAAGAATTTAGAATTATAACTCAGACTAGAGAATATAGAATATGAAATGCAAAATATAGCATGTAGAGTATAAAATGAAGAAAACACAATATAGAATATAGAATAGAGAATATAGAACACAGAATTTAGAACATGGAATGCTGAACACAGAATATAGAATACAGAATACAGAATTACGAATATAGAATTTAGAAGATAGAATGCAGAACACAGAATTTAGAATGTACAATACAGAATACTGAATATAGAATGTTGAACACAGAATATAGAATATTGAATAGAGTATATAGAACCAAGAATTTAGAACATGGAATGCAGAACACAGAATATATAATGTACAATACAGAATACTGAATATAGAATTTAGAATATAGAATGTAGAAAACAGAGTATAGAATATTGAATAGAGAATTTAGAACCCAGGATTTAGAACATGGAATGCAGAACACAGAATTTAGAATATCGAATACAGAATACTGAATATAGAATTTAGAACATAGAACGTAGAACACAGAATAAGAATATAGAACACGGAATCAGAATATATTATACAGAATATAGAATATAGAACACAAAATATAGAATATGAAAAACAGAATACAGAACACAGAATTTAGGCCATGTAATGCATAACACAGAAATTAGAATATAGAGTACAGAATAATGAATATAGTATTTAGAACATAGAATGCAGAACACATAATTTAGACTATAGAACAGAATACTGAATATAGAATTTAGAATATATAATGTAGAACACAGTATATAGAATAAAGTATATAAAATATAGAAACCAGAATTTAGAACGTGGAATGCAAACACAGAATTTAGAATATATAAAACAGAATACTGAATATAGAATTTAGAACATAGAATGCAGAACACAGAATTTAAAATATAGAAAACAGAATACTGAATATAGAGTTAAGAATTTAGAATTATAACTCAAAATATACAATATAGAATACGTAACGCAAAATATAGCATGTAGTGTATAAAATGAAGAAAACACAATATAGAATATAGAATAGAGAATATAGAATACAGAAATTAGAACATGGAATGCAGAAAACAGAATTTAGAATATAGAATACAGAATACTGAATATAGAACATAGAACACAGAATATAGAATATAGAACACGGAATGAAGAATATGGTATACAGAATATAGAATGTAGAACACAGAATTTAGATTATGGGAAACAGAATTCAGAACCCAGAATTTAGAACATGTAATGCAGAACACAGAATTTAGAATATAGAATAGAGAATATAGAATCCAGAATTTAGAACATGGAATGCAGAACACAGAATTTAGAATATAGAATACAGAATACAGAATATAGAATTAGAATACAGAATGTAGAACACATAATATAGAATATAGAATATAGAATACGGAATGCAGAATATAGAATGTAGAATATAGAATGGAAAAGACAAAATATAGAATAGATTAGAGAATATAGAAACCAGAATATAGAACATGGAATGCAGAACACTGAAATCAGAATACAGAAACAGAATACTGGATTTAGAATTTAGAATATAGAAAGTAGAACACAGTATATAGAATATAGAATACGGAATGCAGAATCTAGTATACAGAATATTTAATGTAGAACACAGAATATATAATATGGAAAAGAAAATACAGAACCCAGAATTTAGAACAAGGAATGCAGCACACAGAATTTAGAATATAGAATACACAATACTGAATATATAATTTAGAAAATAGAATGTAGAACACAGAATATAAAATATAGCACAGAGAATATATAACAAAGAATTTAGAAAATTGAATGCAGAACACAGAAGTTAGAGTATAGAATACAGAATACTGAATATAGAATTTAGAATATAGAATGTAGAACACAGAATTTAGAACATAGAATAGAAAATATAGAATCCAGAATTTAGAACATGGAATGCAAACACAGAATTTAGAATACATAATACAGAATACTGAATATAGAATTTAGAACATAGATTGCAGAACACAGAATTTAGAATACAGAATATAGAATACTGAAAATAGAATATTGAACATGGAATGCAGAACACGGAATTCAGAATATAGAAAATAGAATACTGAATATAGAGTTTAGATTTTAGAATTATAATTCAGAATTTAGAATATAGAATACGGAATGCAAAATATATTATATAGAGAATAAAATGAAGAACACACAATATAAAATATAGAATAGAGAATATAGAACACAGAATTTAGAACATGGAATGCTGAAAAGAGTATTTAGAATATAGAATACAGAATTATTGATATAGAATTTAGAATATAGTTCGTAGAACACAGAATATAGAATACAGAATACAGGATACTGAATATAGAAAATAGAACTTAGAATGCAGAACACAGAATTTAGAATATAGAATACAGAATACTGAATATATAATTTATAATATTGAAGGTAGAACACAGAATATAGAATATAGTATAGAGAATATAGAACCCAGAATTTAGAACATGGAATGCAGAACACAGAGTTTAGACTATAGAATACAGAATACTGAATATAGAATTTAGAATATAGAATGTAGAGCACAGAATATAGATTATAGAATAGAAAATAGAGAACCCATAATTTAGAACATGGAATGCAGAACACAGAATTTAGAATATAGAATACTGAATACTGAATACAGAATTTACAATATATAACGTAGAACACAGATTATAGCATATAGAATACGGAATGCAGATACAGAATATAAAATATAGAATGTAGAACATAGAATAAAGAATATGGAAAACAGAACACAGAACCCAGAATATAGAACTTGGAATGCAGAACACAGAATTTAGACTATAGAAAACCGAATACTGAATATAGAATTTAGAATAAAGAATGTAGAACACAAAATATAAAATATAGAATACAAAATATTGAATACAGTATTAAGAACATGGAATGCAATCACAAAATTTAGAATGTATAATACAGAATACTGAATATAGAATTTAGAACATAGAATGCAGAACACAGAATTTAGAATAAAGACAACAAAATAATGAATATAGGGTTTAGAATTTAGAATTATATCTCAGAATTTAGAATATTGAATACAGAATGCAAAATATAGTATAGAGTGTATAAAATGAAGAAGACACAATATAGAATACAGAAGAGAGTACACAGAACACAGAATTTAGAACATGGAATGCAGAACACAGGATTTAGAATATAGAATACTGAATACTGAATATACAATTTAGAACATAGTATGCAGAACACAGAAATTAGGATGTAGAATACAGAATACTGAATATAGAATTTTGAATGTAGAATGTCGAACAGAGAATATAGAATATAGAATATAGAAGACAAAATACTGAATAAATAATTTAGAACTTGGAATGCAAAATAGAGAATTTAGAATATAGAATACAGAGCACTGAATATATAATTTATAATATAGAATGTAGAACACAGAATATAGTATAGAGAATAGAGCATAGAGAACCCAGAATTTAGAACATGGAATGCAGAACACAGAATTTAGAATACAGAATACTGAATACAGAATTTAGATTATAGAAGGTAGAACACAGAATATAGTATATAGAATAAGGAATGCAGATATAGAATACAAAATATAGAATGTAGAACACAGAATATAGAATATGGAAAACAGAATACAGAACCCAGATTTTAGAACATGAAATGCAGAACACAGAATTTAGAATATAGAATACAAAATACTGAATATAGAATTTAGAATATAGAATGTAGAACACAGAATATAGAATATAGAATAGAGGATGTAGAACCCAGAATTTAGAACATAGAATGCAGAACACAGAATTTAGAATGTAGAATACATAATACTGAATATAGAATTTAGAATATAGAATGTCGAACACAGAATATAGAATATAAAATACAGAATACTGATTAAAGCATTTAGACTTGGAATGCAGAACACAGAATTTAGAAAATAGAATACAGAATACTGAATATATAATTTATAATATAGAATGTAGAACACACAATATAGAATATAGAATAGAGAATATAGAACCCAGAATTTAGAACATGGAATGCAGAGCCCAGAATAAAGAATATAGAATACAGAATACTGAATATAGAACGTAGAACACAGAATATAGAATATAGAACAAGGAATGAAGAATATGGTATACAGAATATAGAATGTAGAACACAGAAATTAGAATATGGTAAACAGAATACAGAAACCAGAATTTAGAACATGGAATGCAGAACAGAGGATTTAGACTATAGAATACAGAATACTGAATATAGAATTTAGAATATAGAATGTTGAACACAGAATATAGATTATAAAATACAGAATACTGATTAAAGTATTTAGACTTGGAATGCAGAACACAGAATTTAGAAAATAGAACACAGAATACTGAATATATAATTTATAATATAGAATGTAGAACACACAATATAGAATAGAGAATAGAGAATATAGAACCCAGAATTTAGAACATGCAATGCAGAACCCAGAATTTAGAATATAGAATACAGAATACTGAATATAGAACGTAGAACACAGAATATAGAATATAGAACACGGAATGAAGAATAAGGAA
Source organism: Vicugna pacos (assembly GCF_048564905.1). Classification (NCBI taxonomy): domain Eukaryota; kingdom Metazoa; phylum Chordata; class Mammalia; order Artiodactyla; family Camelidae; genus Vicugna; species Vicugna pacos. Next base: position 399,937 of record NW_027328734.1, on the reverse strand, counting down.
TACAGAATATAGAATGTAGAACACAGAATTTAGAATATGGTAAACAGAATACAGAAACCACAATTTAGAACATGGAATGCAGAACACAGGATTTAGACTATAGAATACAGAATACTGAATATAGAATTTAGAAAATAGAATGTAGAACACAGAATAGAGAATATAGAATAGAAAATAGAGAACCCATAATTTAGAAGATGGAATGCAGAACACTGAATTTAAAATATAGAATACAGAATACTGAATACAGAATTTCAATATATAACTTAGAACACAGAATATAGCATATAGAATACGGAATGCAGATACAGAATACAAAATATAGAATGTAGTATATAGAATATAGAATATGGAAACCAGAATACAGAACACAGAATTTAGAACTTGGAATGCAGAACACAGAATTCAGATTATAGAATACAGAATACTTAATAAAGAACTTAGAATAAAGAATGTAGAACACAGAATATAGAATATAGAATAGAAAATATAGAATCCAGAATTTAGAACATGGAATGCAAACACAGAATTTAGAATATATAATACAGAATACTGAATATTGAATTTAGAACAAAGAATGCAGTACACAGAATTTAGAATATAGAAAACAGAATACTGAATATAGAGTTTAGAATTTAGAATTATATCTCAGAATTTAGAATATAGTATACGGAATGCAAAATATAGAATGTAGAGTATAAAATGTAAAAAACACAATATTGAATACAGAATAGAGAATATAGAACACAGAATTTAGAACATGGAATTCTGAACACAGGATTTAGAATATAGAATACAGAATTATGCATATAGAATTTAGAATTTAGAATGTACAACACAGAATTTAGATTATAGAATACAGAATAATGAATATAGAATTTAGAACATAGAATGCAGAACACACAATATAGAATGTAGAATACAGAAACCTGAACATAGAATTTAGAATATATAATGTCGAACACAGAATATAGAATATAGAATACAAAATACTGAATAAAGAATTTAGAACTTGGAATGCAGAACACAGAATTTAGAATATTGTATACAGAATACTGAATACAGAATTTACAATATATAACGTAGAACACAGAATATAGCATATAGAATACGGAATGCAGATACAGAATACAAAATATAGAATGTAGAACATAGAATATAGAATATGGGAAACAGAACACAGAACACAGAATATAGAACTTGGAATGCAGAACACAGAATTTAGACTATAGAAAACAGAATACTGAATATAAAATTTAGAATAAAGAATGTAGAACACAGAATATAAAATATAGAATACAAAATATTGAATACAGAATTAAGAACATGGAATGCAATCACAGAATTTAGAATGTATAATACAGAATACTGAATATAGAATTAAGAACACTGAATGCAGAACACAGAATTTAGAATATAGAAAACAGAATACTGAATACCGAATTTAGAATATAGAACGTAGAACACAGAATATAGAATATAGAACACGGAATGCAGAATATGGTATACAGAATATTGAATGTAGAACACAGAATATAGAATATGGAAAACAGAATACAGAATCCGGAATTTAGAACATGGAATGCAGAACACAGAAATTAGAATATAGAATACAGAATACTGAATATAGAATTTAGAATATAGAATGCAGAACACAGAATTTAGAATGTAGAATACAGAATACTGAATATGGAATTTAGAATATAGAATGTCGAACACAGAATATAGAATATAGAAGACAGAATACTGAATAAAGAATTTAGAACTTGGAATGCAGAATAGAGAATTTAGAATATAGAATACAGAATACTGAATATATAATTTATAATATAGAATGTAGAACACAGAATATAGAATATAGAATAGAAAATAGAGAACCCATAATTTAGAACATGGAATGCAGAACACAGAATTTAGAATATAGTATACTGAATACTTAATACAGAATTTACAATATATAACGTAGAACACAGAATATAGCATATAGAATACGGAATGCAGATACAGAATACAAAATATAGAATGTAGAACATAGAATATAGAATATGGAAAACAGAACCCAGAACCCAGAATATAGAACTTGGAATGCAGAACACAGAATTTAGACTATAGAATACAGAATACTGAATATAGAATTTATAATAAAGAATGTAGAACACAGAATGTAAAATATAGAATACAAAATATTGAATACAGAATTAAGAACATGGAATGCAATCACAGAATTTAGAATGTATAATACAGAATACTGAATATAGAATATAGAATAAAGAATGTAGAACTCAGAATATAAAATATAGAATAGAAAATATTGAATACAGAATTAAGAACATGGAATACAAACACAGAATTTAGAATATATAATACAGAATACTGAATATAGAATTTAGAACATAGAATGCAGAACACAGAATTTAGAGTATAGAAAACAAAATACTGCATATAGAGTTTAGAATTTAGAATTATATCTCAGAATTTAGAATAATGAATACAGAATGCAAAATATAGTATAGAGTGTATAAAATGAAGAAGACACAATATAGAATACAGATTAGAGTACACAGAACACAAAATTTAGAACATGGAATGCAGAACACAGGATTTAGAATATAGAATACTGAATACTGAACACAGAATTTACAATATATAACGTAGAACACAGAATATAGCATATAGAATACGTAATGCAGATACAGAATTCAAAATATACAATGTAGAACATTGAATATAGAATATGGAAAACAGATCACAGATCACAGAATATAGAACTTGGAATGCAGAACACAGTATATAGACTATAGAAACAGAATACTGAATATAGAATTTAGAATAAAGAATGTAGAACTCAGAATATAAAATATAGAATAGAAAATATTGAATACAGAATTAAGAACATGGAATGCAAACACAGAATTTAGAATATATAATACAGAATACTGAATATAGAATTTAGAACATAGAATGCAGAACACAGAATTTAGAGTATAGAAAACAAAATACTGAATATAGAGTTTAGAATTTAGAATTATATCTCAGAATTAAGAATATTGAATACGGAATGCAAAATATAGTATATAGAGTATAAAATGAAGAAGACACAGTATAGAATATACAATAGAAAACACAGAACACAGAATTTAGAACATGGAATGCTGAACACAGAATTTAGAATATAGAATACAGAATTATGCATACAGAATTTAGATTATAGAATGTAGAAAAGAGAATTTAGAATATAGAATACAGAAAAATGAATATAGAATTTAGAACATAGAATGCAGAACACAGAATTTATAATGTAGAATACAGAATACTGAACATAGAATTTAAAATATAGAGTGTCGAACACAGAATATAGAATATAGAATACAGAATACTGAATACAGAATTTAGAATATAGAACGTAGAACACAGAATATAGAATATAGAATAGAGAATATAGAAACAGAATTTAGAACATGGAATGCAGCACAGAGAATTTAGAATATAGAATATAGAATACTGAATACAGAATTTAGAATATAGAACGTAGAAAACAGAATATAGAATATAGAATAAGGAATGCAGATATAGAATACAAAATATAAAATGTAGAACACAGGATATAGAATATGGAAAAAAGAATACAGAACCCAGAATTTAGAACTTGGAATGCAGAACACAGAATGTAGAATATAGAATACAAAATACTGAATATAGATTTCAGAATATAGAATGTCGAACACAGAATATAGAATATACAATAGAGGATATAGAACCCAGAATTTAGAACATAGAATGCAGAACACAGAATTTAGAATGTAGAATATAGAATACTGAATATAGATTTTAGAATATAGAATGTCGAACACAGAATATAGAATATAAAATACACAATACTGATTAAAGTATTTAGACTTGGAATTCAGAACACAGAATATAGAATATAGAATACAGAATTTTGAATATATATTTTATAATATAGAATATAGAACACACAATATAGAATAGAGAATATAGAACCCAGAATTTAGAACATGGAATGCAGAACACAGAATTTAGAATATAGAATACAGAATACTGAATATAGAAAGTAGGACACAGAATATAAAATATAGAACACGAAATGCAGTATATGGAATACAGAATATAGAATTTGGAACACAGAAGATAGAATATGGAAAACAGAATACAGAACCCAGAATTTAGAACATGGAATGCAGAACACAGAATTTAGAATATAGTATGCAGAATACTGAATACAGAATTTAGAATATAGAACGTAGAACACAGAATATAGAATATAGAATACGGAATGCAGATATAGAATACAAAATATATAATGTAGAACATAGAATATAGAATATGGAAAACAGAATACAGAACACAGACTTTAGAACTTGGAATGCATAACACAGAATTCAGATTATAGGATACAGAATACTGAATATTGAATTTAGAATAAAGAATGTAGAACACAGAATATAGAATAGAGAATAGAGAATATAGAACCCGGAATTTAGAACATGGAATGCAGAACACAGAATTTAGAATATAGAAAAAAGAATACTGAATATAGAATTTAGAATATAGAATGTAGAACCCAGAATATAGAATAGAGATTAGAGAAAATAGAACACACAATTTAGAACATGCAATGCAGAACACAGAATTTAGAATATAGAATACAGAATACTGAATATAGAATTTAGAATATACATTGTAGAACACAGAATATAGAATATAGAACACGAAATGCAGAATATATTATACAGAATATCGAATGTAGAACCAAAAATATAGAATATGGAGAACAGAATACAGAACCCAGAATTTAGAAAATGGAATGCAGAACACAGAATTTAGAATATAGAATACAGAATACTGAATAAAGAATTTAGAACTTGGAAAGCAGAACACAGAATTTTGAAAATAGAATACGAAATACAGAATATATAATTTATAATATAGAATGTACAACACAGAATACAGTATATATAATAGAGAATATAAAACCCATAATTTAGAACATGGAATGCAGAAAACAGAATTTAGAATATAGAATACAGAATACTGAATATGGAATGTAGAACACAGAATATAGAATATAGAACTCGGAATGCAGTATATGGAATACAGAATATAGAATTTATAACACAGAATTTAGAATATGGAAAACAGAATACAGAACCAAGAATTTAGAACATGGAATGCAGAACACATAATTTAGAATATAGAATACAGAATACTGAATACAGAAATTAGAATATAGAACGTAGAACACAGAATATAGAATATAGAATACGGAATGCAGATATAGAATACAAAATATAGAATTTAGAACATAGAATATAGAATATGGTAACCAGAATACAGAACACAGAATTTAGAACTTGGAATGCAGAACACAGTATATAGACTATAGAAAACAGAATACTGAATATAGAATTTAGAATAAAGAATGTAGAACAAAGAATATAGAATATAGAATAGAAAATATAGAATCCAGAATTTAGAATATGGAATGCAAACACAGAACTTAGAATATATAATACAGAATACTGAATATTGAATTTAGAACAAAGAATGCAGTACACAGAATTTAGAATATAGAAAACAGAATACTGAATATAGAGTTTAGAATTTAGAATTATATCTCAGAATTTAGAATATAGTATACGGAATGCTAAATATAGAATGTAGAGAATAAAATAAAAAAACACAATATAGAATACAGAATAGAGATTATAGAACACAGAATTTAGAACATGGAGTACTGAACACAGGATTTACAATATAGAATACAGAATTATGCATATAGAATTTAGAATTTAGAATGTACAACACAGAATTTAGATTATAGAATACAGAATAATGAATATAGAATTTAGAACATAGAATACAGAACACAGAATTTAGAATGTACAATACAGAATACTGAATATAAAATTTAGAATATAGAAAGTTGAACACAGAATACAGAATATAGAATAGAGTATATAGAACCAAGAATTTAGAACATGGAATGCAGAACACAGAATATATAATGTACAATACAGAATAATGAATATAGTATTAAGAATATAGAATGTTGAACACAGAGTATATAATATTGAATAGAGAATTTAGAACCCAGAATATAGAACATGGAATGCAGAACACAGAATTTAGAATATCGAATACAGAATACTGAATATAGAATTTAGAACATAGAACGTAGAACACAGAATATAGTATAGAGAACACGGAATGCAGAATACATTATACAGAATATAGAATGTAGAACACAGAATATAGAATATGGAAAACAGAATACAGAACCAAGAATTTAGAAAAAGGAATGCAGAACACAGAATTTAGAATAAAGAATACAGAATACTGAATATAGAATTTAGATCATAGAACGCAGAACAGAGAAATTAGACTATAGAATACAGAATACTGAAAATAGAATTTAGAATATAGAATGTCGAACACAGATTTTAGAATATAGAATACAGAATACTGAATAAATAATTTAGAAATTGGAATTCAGAACCCAGTATTTAGAATATAGAATACAGAATACTGAATATAGAACGTAGAACACAGAATATAGAATATAGAACACGGAATGAAGAATATGGTATACAGAATATAGAATGTAGAACACAGAATTTAGAATATGGGATACAGAATACAGAACCCAGAATTTAGAACATGGAATGCAGAACACAGAATTTAGACTATAGAATACAGAATACTGAATATAGAATTTAGAATATAGAATGGAGAACACAGAATATAGAATATAGTATAGAAAATATAGAATCCAGAATTTAGATCATGGAATGCAAACACACAATTTAGAATATATAAAACAGACTACTGAATATAGAATTTAGAACATAGAATGCAGGAGACAGAATTTAGAATATATAAAATAGAATAGTGAATATAGAGTTTAGAATTTAGAATTATAACTCAGAATTTAGAATATAGATTACAGAATGCAAAATATAGTATGTAGAGTATAACATGAAGAACACACAATATAGAATATAGAATAGAAAATATAGAACACAGAAATTAGAACATGGAATGCAGAACACAGAATTTAGAATATAGAATACAGAATACTGAATATATAATTTATATTATAGAATGTAGTACACAGAATATAGAATATAGAATAGAGAATATAGAACCCAGAATTTAGAACATGGAATGCAGCACACAGAATTTAGAATATAGAATATAGAATACTGAATACAAAATTTAGAATATAGAACGTAGAACACAGAATATAGAATATAGAATAAGGAATGCAGATATAGAATACTAAATATAGAATTTAAAACACAGAATATAGAATATGGAAAACAGAAAACAGAACCCAGAATTTAGAACTTAGAATGCAGAACACAGAATGTGGAATATAGAATACAAAATACTGAATATAGAATTTAGAATATAGAATGTAGAACACAGAATATAGAATATAAAATAGAGGATATAGAACCCAGAATTTAGAACATAGAAAGCAGAACACAGAATTTAGAATGTAGAATACAGAATACTGAATATAGAATTTAGAATATTGAATGTCGAACACAGAATATAGAATATAGAATACAGAATACTGATTAAAGAATTTAGAGTTGTAATGCAGAACACAGATTTTAGAATATAGAAAAAAGAATCCTGAATATATAATTTATAATATAGAATGTAGAACACAGAATATAGAATATAGAATAGAAAATATAGAACCCAGAATTTAGAACATGGAATGCAGAACACAGAATTTAGCATATAGAATACAGAATACTGGATATAGAACGTAGAACACAGAATATAGAATATAGAACACGGAATGAAGAATATGGTATACAGAATATAGAATGTAGAAAACAGAATTTGGAATATGGGAAACAGAATACAGAACCAAGAATTTACAACATTTAATGCAGAACATAGAATTTAGACTATAGAATACAGAATACTGAATATAGAATTTAGAATATAGAATGTAGAAAACAGAATATAGAATATACTATAGAAAATATAGAATCCAGAATTTAGATCATGGAATGCAAAAACACAATTTAGACTATATAAAACAGAATACTTAATATAGAATTGAGAACATAGAATGCAGGAAACAGAATTTAGAATATAGAAAATAGAATACTGATTACAGAATTTACAATATATAGCGTAGAACACAGAATATACCATATAGAATATGGAATGCAGATACAGAATACAAAATATAGAATGTAGAACATAGAATATAGAATATGGAAAACAGAACACAGAACCCAGAATACAGAAATTGGAATGCAGAACACAGAATTTAGACTATAGAAAACAGAATACTGAATATAGAATTTAGAATAAAGAATGTAGAACTCAGAATATAAAATATAGAATAGAAAATATTGATTACAGAATTTTGAAGATGGAATGCAAACTAAGAATTTAGAATATATAATTCAGAATACTGAGTATAGAATTTAGAACATAGAAAGCAGAACCCAGAATTTAGAATATAGAAAACAAAATACTGAATACAGAATTTAGAATATAGAACGTACAACACAGAATATAGAATATAGAACACGGAATGCAGAATATGGTATACAAAATATTGAATGTAGAACACAGAATATAGACTATGGAAAACAGAATACAGAACACGGAATTTAGAACATGGAATGAAGAACACAGAATTTAGAATATATAATACAGAATAATAAACATAGAATTTAGAACATAGAATGCAGAACACAGAATTTAGAATGTAGAATACAGAATACTGAACATAGAATTTAGAATATAGTATTTAGAACTCAGAATATAGAATAGAGAATAGAGAACCCAGAATTTAGAACATGGAATGCAGAACTCCGAATTTAGAATTTAGAATACAGAATACTGAATACAGAATTTAGAATATAGAATGTAGGACACAGAATATAGAATATGGAAAACACAATACAGAATCCAAAATTTAGAACATGGAATGAAGAACACAGAATTTAGAATATAGAATACAGAATACTGAATATAGAATTTAGAATATAGAATGTGGAACACAGAATATAGAATAGAGAATAGAGAATAGAGAACACAGAATCCAGAACATGGAATGCAGAACACAGAATTTAGAATATAGAAAAGAGTATACTGAATATAGAATTTAGAATATAGAATGTAGAACACAGAATATAGAATATAGAACACGGAATGTAGAATATATTATACAGAATATAGAATTTAGAACACAAAATATAGAATATGAAAAACAGAATTCAGAACCCAGAATTTAGAACATGGAATGCAGAACACAGAAGTTAGACTATAGAATACAGAATACTGAATATAGAATTTAGAATATAGAATGTAGAACACAGAATATAGAATATAGAATAGAAAATATAGAATCCAGAAATTAGAACATGGAATGCAAACACAGAATTTAGAATATATAATACAGAATACTGAATATTGAATTTAGAACATAGAATGCAGAACACAGAATTTAGAATATAGAAAACAGAATACAAAATATAGAGTTTAGAATTTAGAATTATATCTCAAATTTAGAATATACAATACGGAATGCAAAATATAGAATGTAGAGTATAAAATGAAGAAAACACCATATAGAATACAGAATAGAGAATATAGAACACAGAATTTAGAACATGGAATTCTGAACACAGGATTTAGAATATAGAATAGAGAATTATGTATATAGAATTTAGAATTTAGAATGTACAACACAAAATTTAGATTATAGAATACAAACTAAAGAATATAGAATTTAGAACATAGAAAGCAAAACACAGAATATACAATGTAGAATACAGAAACCTGAACATAGAATTTAGAATATAGAATGTCAAACACAGAATATAGAATATAAAATACAAAATACTGAATAAAGAATTTAGAACTTGGAATGCAGAACACAGAAATTAGAATATAGTATTCAGAATACTGAATATATATTTTATAAAATAGAATGTAGAACACAGAATATAGAATATAGAGTAGAAAATAGAGAACCCAGAATTTAGAACATGGAAATCAGAACACAGAATTTAGAATATAGAAAAAAAATACTGAACATAGAATTTAGAATATAGAATGTAGAACACAGAATATAGAATATAGAATACGGAATGCAGAATATAGTATACAAAATACAGAAGGTAGAACACAGAATATAGAATATGAAAAACAGAATACAGAATCCAAAATTTAGAAAATGGAATGCAGAACACAGAATTTAGAATGTAGAATACAGAATACTGAATATAGAATTTAGAATATAGAATGTGGAACACAGAATATAGAATAGAAAATAGAGAATATAGAACACAGAATTTAGAACATGGAATGCAGAACACAGGATTTAGAATATAGAAAACAGAATACTGAATATAGAATTTAGAATATAGAATGTAGAACACAGAATATAAAATATAGAACACGGAATGCAGAATATACTATACAGAATATAGAATGTAGAACACAACATATAGAATATGAAAAACAGAATACAGAACCCAGAATTTAGAACATGGAATGCAGAACACAGAATTTAGAATATAGAATACAGAATAATGAATATAGTATTTAGAACATAGAATGCAGAACACAGAATATAGAATATACAATAGAGGATATAGAACCCAGAATTTAGAACATAGAAAGCAGAACACAGAATGTGGAATATAGAATACAAAATACTTAATATAGAATTTAGAATATACAATGTAGAACACAGAATATAGAATATACAATAGAGGATATAGAACCAGAATTTAGAACATAGAAAGCAGAACACAGAATTTAGAATGTAGAATACAGACTACTGAATACAGAATTTAGAATATAGAATGTTGAACACAGAATATAGAATATAGAATACAGAATACTGATTAAAGAATTTAGAGTTGTAATGCAGAACACAGAATTTAGAATATAAAATAAAGAATCCTGAATATACAATTTATAATATAGAATGTAGAACACAGAATATAGAATATAGAATAGAAAATATAGAACCCAGAATTTAGAACATGGAATGCAGAACAAAGAATTTAGTATATAGAATACAGAATACTGGATATAGAACGTAGAACACAGAATATAGAATATAGAACACGGAATGAAGAATATGGTATACAGATTATAGAATGTAGAAAACAGAATTTAGAATATGGGAAACAGAATACAGAACCAAGAATTTACAACATGGAATGCAGAACATAGAATTTAGACTATAGAATACAGAATACTGAATATAGAATTTAGAATATAGAATGTAGAAAACAGAATATAGAATATACTATAGAAAATATAGAATCCAGAATTTAGATCATGGAATGCAAAAATACAATTTAGACTATATAAAACAGAATAATTAATATAGAATTTAGAACATAGAATGCAGGACACAGAATTTAGAATATAGAAAATAGAATACTGAATACAGAATTTACAATATATAACGTAGAACACAGAATATACCATATAGAATATGGAATGCAGATACAGAATACAAAATATAGAATGTAGAACATAGAATATAGAATATGGAAAACAGAACACAGAACACAGAATACAGAAATTGGAATGCAGAACACAGAATTTAGAGTATAGAAAACAGAATACTGAATATAGAATTTAGAATAAAGAATGTAGAACTCAGAATATAAAATATAGAATAGAAAATATTGATTACAGAATTTTGAACATGGAATGCAAAAAAAGAATTTAGAATATATAATACAGAATACTGAGTATAGAATTTAGAACATAGAATGCAGAACACAGAATTTAGAATATAGAAAACAAAATACTGAATACAGAATTTAGAATATAGAACGTAGAACACAGAATATAGAATATAGAACACGGAACGCAGAATATGGTATTCAAAATATTGAATGTAGAACACAGAATATAGACTATGGAAAACAGAATTCAGAACACGGAATTTAGAACATGGAATGAAGAACACAGAATTTAGAATATAGAATACAGAATAATAAACATAGAATTTAGAACATAGAATGCAGAACACAGAATTTAGAATGTATAATACAGAATACTGAATATAGAATTTAGAATATAGAATTTAGAACTCAGAATATAGAATAGAGAATAGAGAACCCAGAATTTAGAACATGGAATGCAGAACTCCGAATTTAGAATATAGAATACAGAATACTGAATACAGAATTTAGAATATAGAATGTAGGACACGGAATATAGAATATGGAAAACAGAATACAGAATCCAAAATTTAGAACATGGAATGAAGAACACAGAATTTAGAATGTAGAATACAGAATACTGAATATAGAATTTAGAATATAGAATGTGGAAAACAGAATATAGAATAGAGAATAGAGAATATAGAACACAGAATTTAGAACATGGAATGCAGAACACAGGATTTAGAATATAGAAAACAGTATACTGAATATAGAATTTAGAATATGGAATGTAGCACACAGAATATAGAATATAGAACACGGAATGTAGAATATATTATACAGAATAAAGAATTTAGAACACAAAATATAGAATATGAAAAACAGAATACAGAACCCAGAATTTAGAACATGGAATGCAGAACACAGAATTTAGACTATAGAATACAGAATACTGAATATAGAATTTAGAATATAGAATGTAGAACACAGAATATAGAATATAGAATAGAAAATATAGAATCCAGAATTTAGAACATGGAATGCAAACACAGAATTTAGAATATATAATACAGAATACTGAATATTGAATTTAGAACATAGAATGCAGAACACAGAATTTAGAATATAGAAAACAGAATACAGAATATAGAGTTTAGAATTTAGAATTATATCTCAAATTTAGAATATACAATACGGAATGCAAAATATAGAATGTAGAGTATAAAATGAAGAAAACACCATATAGAATACAGAATAGAGAATATAGAACACAGAATTTAGATCATGGAATTTTGAACACAGGATTTAGAATATAGAATAGAGAATTATGCATATAGAATTTAGAATTTTGTATGTACAACACAGAATTAAGATTATAGAATACAAAATAATGAATATAGAATTTAGAACATAGAAAGCAAAACACAGAATATAGAATGTAGAATACAGAAACCTGAACATAGAATTTAGAATATAGAATGTCGAACACAGAATATAGAATATAAAATACAAAATACTGAATAAAGAATTTAGAATTTGGAATGTAGAACACAGAATTTAGAATATAGTATCCAGAATACTGAATATATATTTTATAAAATAGAATGTAGAACACAGAATATAGAATATAGAGTAGAAAATAGAGAACCCAGAATTTAGAACATGGAAATCAGAACACAGAATTTAGAATATAGAAAAAAAATACTGAACATAGAATTTAGAATATAGAATGTAGAAAACAGAATATAGAATATAGAATACGGAATGCAGAATATAGTATACAAAATATAGAATGTAGAACACAGAATATAGAATATGTAAAACAGAATACAGAATCCAAAATTTAGAACATGGAATGCAGAACACAGTATTTAGAATGTAGAATACAGAATACTGAATATAGAATTTAGAATATAGAATGTGGAACACAGAATATAGAATAGAGAATAGAGAATATAGAACACAGAATTTAGAACATGGAAAACAGAACACAGGATTTAGAATATAGAAAACAGAATACTGAATATATAATTTAGAATATAGAATGTAGAACACAGAATATAGAATATAGAACACGGAATGCAGAATATACTATACAGAATATAGAATGTAGAACACAACTAATAGAATATGAAAAACAGAAAACAGAACCCAGAATTTAGAACATGGAATGCAGAACACAGAATTTAGAATATAGAATACAGAATAATGAATATAGTATTTAGAACATAGAATGCAGAACACAGAATTTAGACTATAGAACAGAATACTCAATATAGAATTTAGAATATAGATTGTAGAACACAGAATATACAATATAGTATATAAAATATAGAAATCAGTATTTAGAACGTGGAATGCAAACACAGAATTTAGTATATAAAAAATGGAATACTGAATATAGAATTTAGAACATAGAATGCAGAACACAGAATTTAGAATATAGAAAACAGAATACTGAATATAGAGTTAAGAATTTAGAATTATAATTCAGAATTTAGAGTATAGCTTACGGAATGCAAAATATAGAATGTAGAGTATAAAATGAAGAACACACAATATAGAATATAGAATAGAGAATATAGAACACAGAATTTAGAACATGGAATGCTGAACACAGAATTTAGATTATAGAATAAATAATTATGAATATAGAATTTAGAATACAGAATGCAGAACACAGAATTTAGAATATAGAATACAGAATAATAAATATAGGATTTAGAACATAAAATGCAGAACACAGAATATAGAATGTAGAATAAAGTATACTGAATATAGAATTTAGAATAAAGAATGCCGAACACAGAATATAGATTATAGAATACAGAATACTGAATAAAGAATTTAGAAGTTGGAATGCAGAACACAGAATTTAGAATCTAGAATACAGAATACTGAATATATAATTTATAATATAGAATGTAGAACAAAGAATATAGTATATAGAATAGAGAATATAGAACTCAGAATTTAGAACATGGAATGCAGAACCCAGAATTTAGAATATAGAATACAGAATACTGAATATAGAACGTAGAACACAGAATATAGAATATAGAACACGGAATGAAGAATATGTTATACAGAATATAGAATGTAGAACACATAATTTACAATATGGGAAACAGAATACAGAACCCAGAATTTAGAACATGGTATGCAGAACACAGAATTTAGACTATAGAATACAGAATACTGAATATAGGATTTAGAATATAGAATGTAGAACACAGAATATAGAATATATTATAGAAAATATAGAATCCAGAATTTAGATCATGGAATGCAAACACACAATTAAGAATATATAAAACAGAATACTGAATATAGAAATTAGAACATAGAATGCAGGACACAGAATTCAGAATATAGAAAAGAGAATACTGAATATAGAGTTTAGAATTTAGAATTATAACTCAGGATTTAGAATATAGAATACGGAATGCAAAATATAGAATGTAGAGTATAAAATGAAGAAAACACAATATAGAATACAGAATAGAGAATATAGAACACAGAGTTTAGAACATGGAATTCTGAACACATTATTTAGAATATAGAATACATAATTATGCATATAGAACTAAGAATTTAGAATGTACAACACAGAATTTAGATTATAGAATACAGAATAATGAATGTAGTATTTAGAATATAGAATGCAGAACACAGAATATAGAATGTAGAATACAGAAACCTGAACATAGAATTTAGAATATAGAATGTCGAACACATAATATAGAATATATAATACAAAATACTGAATAAAGAATTTAGAACTTGGAAACAGAACACAGAATTTAGAATATATTATACAGAATACTGAATATATATTTTATAAAACAGAATGTAGAACACAGAATATAGAATACAGAATAGAAAATAGAGAACCCAGAATTTAGAACATGGAATGCAGAGCACAGTATTTAGAATATAGAATACTGAATACTGAATACAGAATTTACACTATATAACGTAGAACACAGAATATAGCATATAGAATACGGAATGCAGATACAGAATACAAAATATAGAATGTAGAACATAGAATATAGAACATGGAAAACAGAACACAGAACCCAGAATATAGAAATTGGAATGCAGAACACAGAATTTAGACAATAGAAAACAGAATACTGAATATAGAATTTAGAATAAAGAATGTAGAACTCAGAATATAAAATATAGAATAGAAAATATTGAATACAGAATTAAGAACATGGAATGCAAACACAGAATTTAGAATATATAATACAGAATACTGAATATAGAATTTAGAACATAGAATGCAGAACACAGAATTTAGAATACAGAAAACAAAATACTGAATATAGAGTTTAGAATTTAGAATTATATCTCAGAATTTAGAATATTGAATACGGAATGCAAAATATAGTATTTAGAGTATAAAATGAAGAAGACACAATATAGAATACAGAATAGAGAACACAGAACACAGAATTTAGAACATGGAATCCTGAACACAGGATATATAATACAGAATACAGAATTATGAATATAGAATTTAGAAGATAGAATGCAGAACACAGAATTTAGAATATAGAATACAGAATTATGAATATAGAATTTAGAACATAGAATGCAGAACACAGAATTTAGACTGTAGAATACAGAATACTGAATATAGAATTTAGAATATAGAAAGTCGAACACAGAATAAAGAATATTGAATAGAGAATATAGAACCGAGTATATAGAACATGGAATGCAGAACACAGAATTTAGAATATAGAATACACAATAATGAATATATAATTTAGAAAATAGAATGTAGAACACAGAATATAAAATATAGCATAGAGAATATAGAACACAGAATTTAGAAAACTGAATGCAGAACACAGAAGTTAGAGTATAGAATACAGAATACTGAATATAGAATTTAGAATATAGAATGTAGAACACAGAATTTAGAATATAGAATTGAAAATATAGAATCCAGAATTCAGAACATGGAATGCAAACACAGAATTTAGAATACATAATACAGAATACTGAATATAGAATTTAGAACATAGATTGCAGAACACAGAATTTAGAATACAGAATATAGAATACTGAAAATAGAATATTGAACATTGAATGCCGAACACGGAATTCAGAATATAGAAAAAAGAACACTGAATATAGAGATAAGAATTTAGAATTATAACACAGAATTTAGAATATAGAATTCGGAATGCAAAATATATTATATAGAGTATAAAATGAAGAACACACAATATAAAATATAGAATAGAGAATATAGAACACAGAATTTAGAACATGGAATGCTGAAAACAGTATTAAGAATATAGAATACAGAATTATTAATATAGAATTTAGAATATAGTTCGTAGAAAACAGAATATAGAATACAGAATACAGGAAAATGAATATAGAAAATAGAACTTAGAATGCAGAACACAGAATTTAGAATATAGAATACAGAATACTGTATATATAATTTATAGTATAGAATGTAGTACACAGAATATAGAATATAGAATAGAGAATATAGAACCCAGAATTTAGATCATGGAATGCAGCACACAGAATTTAGAATATAGAATATTGAATACTGAATACAAAATTTAGAATATAGAACGTAGAACACAGAATATAGAATATAGAATAAGGAATGCAGATATAGAATACAAATTATAGAATTTAGAACACAGAATGTAGAATATGGAAAACAGAATACAAAACCCAGAATTTAGAATTTAGAATGCAGAACACGGAATGTGGAATATAGAATACAAAATACTGAATATAGAATTTAGAATATAGAATGTAGAACACAGAATATAGAATATAAAATAGAGGATATAGAACCAAGAATTTAGAACATAGAAAGCAGAACACAGAATTTAGAATGTAGAATACAGAATACTGAATATAGAATTTAGAATATAGAAACTCGAACACAGAATATAGAATATAGAATAGAGAATACTGATTAAAGTATTTAGAGTTGTAATGCAGAACACAGAATTTAGAATATAGAATAAAGAATACTGAATATATAATTTATAATATAGAATGTAGAACACAGAATATAGAATAGAGAATAGAGCATAGAGAACCCAGAATTTAGAACATGGAATGCAGAAAACAGAATTTAGAATACAGAATACAGAATACTGAATACAGAATTTAGAATATAGAACGTAGAACACAGAATATAGAATATAGAATAGAGAATACAGAAACAGAATTTAGAACATGGAATGCAGCACACAGAATTTAGAATATAGAATATAGAATACTGAATACAGAATTTAGAATATAGAACGTAGAACACAGAATATAGAATATAGAATAAGGAATGCAGATATAGAATACAAAATATAAAATGTAGAACACAGGATATAGAATATGGAAAAAAGAATACAGAACTCAGAATTTAGAACTTGGAATGCAGAACACAGAATGTAGAATATAGAATACAAAATACTGAATATAGAATTTAGAATATAGAATGTCGAACACAGAATATAGAATGTAGAATAGTGGATATAGAACCAAGAATTTAGAACATAGAATGCAGAACACAGAATTTAGAATGTAGAATATAGAATACTGAATATAGAATTTAGAATATAGAATGTCGAACACAGAATATAGAATATAATATATAGAATACTGATTAAAGTAATTAGACTTCGAATTCAGAACACAGAATATAGAATATAGAATACAGAATTCAGAATATATAATTTATAATATAGAATATAGAACACACAATATGGAATAGGTAATATAGAATCCAGAATTTAGACGATGGAATGCAGAACACAGAATTTAGAATATAGAATACAGAATACTAATGTATAGAAGGTAGAACACAGAATATAGAATATAGAACACGGAATGAAGAATATGGTATACAGAATATAGAATGTAGAACACAGAAATTAGAATATGGGAAACAGAATACAGAACCCAGAATTTAGAACATGGTACGCAGAACACAGAATTTAGACTATAGAATACAGAATACTGAATATAGAATTTAGAATATAGAATGTAGAACACAGAATATAGAATATAGAATAGAGTATATAGAACCCAGAATTTAGAACATGGAATGCAGCACACAGAATTTAGAATATAGAATATAGAATACTGAATACAAAATTTAGAATTTAGAACGTAGAACACAGAATATAGAATATAGAATAAGGAATGCAGATATAGAATACAAAATATAGAATTTAGAAAACTGAATATAGAATATGGAAAACAGAATACAGAACCCAGAATTTTGAACTTGGAATGCAGAATACAGAATGTAGAATATAGAATACAAAATACTGAATATAGAATTTAGAATATAGAATTTCGAACACAGAATATAGAATATAGAATAGAGGATATAGAACCCAGAATTTAGAACTTAGAATGCAGAACACAGAATTTAGAATGTAGAATATAGAATACTGAATATAGAATTTAGAATATAGAATGTCGAACACAGAATATAGAATATAAAATACAGAATACTGATTAAAGTATTTAGACTTGGAATTCAGAACACAGAATATAGAATATAGAATACAGAATTCTGAATATATAATTTATAATATAGAATATAGAACACACAATATAGAATAGAGAATATAGAACTCAGAATTTAGAACATGGAACGCAGAACCCAGAATTTAGAATATAGAATACAGAATACTGAATATAGAACGTAGAACACAGAATATAGAATATAGAACACGGAATGAAGAATATGGTATACAGAATATAGAATGTAGAACACAGAATATAGAATATACAATAGAGGATATAGAACCCAGAATTTAGAACATAGAAAGCAGAAAGCAGTATTTAGAATATAGAATACAGAATACTGAATATAGAATTTAGAATATAGAATGTCGAACACAGAATATAGAATATAGAATAGAGAATACTGATTAAAGTATTTAGAGTTGTAATGCAGAACACAGAATTTAGAATATAGAATAAAGAATACTGAATATATAATTTATAATATATAATGTAGAACACAGAATATAGAATAGAGTATAGAGCATAGAGAACCCAGAATTTAGAACATGGAATGCAGAACATAGAATTTAGAATACAGAATACAGAATACTGGATACAGAATTTAGAATATAGAACGTAGAACACAGAATATAGAATATAGAATAGAGAATATAGAAAGAGAATTTAGAACATGGAATGCAGCACACAGAATTTAGAATATAGAATATAGAATGCTGAATACTGAATTTAGAATATAGAACGTAGAACACAGAATATAGAATATAGAATAAGGAATGCAGATATAGAATACAAAATATAAAATGTAGAACACAGGATATAGAATATGGAAAAAAGAATACAGAACCCAGAATTTAGAACTTGGAATGCAGAACACAGAATGTAGAATATAGAATACAAAATACTGAATATAGAATTTAGAATATAGAATGTCGATCACAGAATATAGAATATAGAATAGAGGATATAGAACCAGAATTTAGAACATAGAATGCAGAACACAGAATTTAGAATGTAGAATATAAAATACTGAATATAGAATTTAGAATATAGAATCTCGAACACAGAATATAGAATATAAAATACAGAATACTGATTAAAGTATATAGATTTGGAATTCAGAACACAGAATATAGAATATAGAATACAGAATTCTGAATATATAATTTATAATATAGAATATATAACACACAATATAGAATAGAGAATATAGAACCCAGAATTTAGAACATGGAATGCAGAACACAGAATTTAGAATATAGTATACAGATTACTGAATACAGAATTTCAATATAGAATGTAGAACACAGAATATAGAATATAGAATAAGGAATGCAGATATAGAATACAAAATATATAATGTAGAACATAAAATATAGAATTTGGAAACCAGAATACAGAACACAGAATTTAGAACTTGGAATGCAGAACACAGAATTCAGATTATAGGATACAGAATACTGAATATAGAATTTAGAATAAAGAATGTAGAACACAGAATATAGAATAGAGAATATAGAACCCGGAATTTAGAACATGGAATGCAGAACACAGAATTTAGAATATAGAAAAAAGAATACTGAATATAGAGTTTAGAATTTAGAATTATAACTCAGAATATAGAATATAGATTATGGAATGCAAAATATAGTATGTAGAGTATAAAATGAAGAAAACACAATATAGAATATAGAATAGAGAATATAGAACACAGAATTTTGAAGATGGAATGCTGAACACAGGATATACAATACAGAATACAGAATTATGAATATAGAATTTAGAAGATAGAATGCAGAACACAGAATTTAGTATATAGAATAGAGAATAATGAATATAGAATTTAGAACATAGAATGCAGAACACAGAATTTAGACTGTAGAATACAGAATACTGAATATAGAATTTAGAATATAGAAAGTCGAACACAGAATATAGAATATTGAATAGAGAATATAGAACCGAGAATATAGAACGTGGAATGGAGAACACAGAATTTAGAACATAGAATACAGAACACTGAATATATAATTTATAGTATAGAATGTAGTACACAGAGTATAGAATATAGAATAGAGTATATAGAACACAGAATTTAGAACATGGAATGCAGCACACAGAATTTAGATTATAGAATATAGAATACTGAAAACAAAATTTAGAATATAGAACGTAGAACACAAAATATAGTATATAGAATAAGGAATGCAGATATAGAATACAAAATATAGAATTTAGAACACAGAATATAGAATATGGAAAACAGAATACCGAACCCAGAATTTAGAACTTAGAATGCAGAACACAGAATGTGGAATATAGAATACAAAATACTGAATATAGAATTTAGAATATAGAATGTAGAACACAGAATATAGAATATACAATAGAGGATATAGAACCCAGAATTTAGAACATAGAATGCAGAACACAGGACTTAGAATATAGAATACAAAATACTGAATATAGAATTTAGAATATAGAATGTCGAACACAGAATATAGAATATAGAATACAGAATACTGATTAAAGTATTTAGAGTTGTAATGCAGAACACAGAATTTAGAATATAGAATAAAGAATACTGAATATATAATTTATAATATATAATGTAGAACACAGAATATAGAATAGAGTATAGAGCATAGAGAACCCAGAATTTAGAACATGGAATGCAGAACATAGAATTTAGAATACAGAATACAGAATACTGGATACAGAATTTAGAATATAGAACGCAGAACACAGAATATAGAATATAGAATAGAGAATATAGAAAGAGAGTTTAGAACATGGAATGCAGCACACAGAATTTAGAATATAGAATAAAGAATACTGAATACAGAATTTAGAATATAGAACGTAGAACACAGAATATAGAATATAGAATAAGGAATGCAGATATAGAATACAAAATATAAAATGTAGAACACAGGATATAGAATATGGAAAAAAGAATACAGAACCCAGAATTTAGAACTTGGAATGCAGAACACAGAATGTAGAATATAGAATACAAAATACTGAATATAGAATTTAGAATATAGAATGTCGATCACAGAATATAGAATATAGAATAGAGGATATAGAACCAGAATTTAGAACATAGAATGCAGAACACAGAATTTAGAATGTAGAATATAAAATACTGAATATAGAATTTAGAATATAGAATGTCGAACACAGAATATAGAATATAAAATACAGAATACTGCTTAAGGTATTTAGATTTGGAATTCAGAACACAGAATATAGAATATAGAATACAGAATTCTGAATATATAATTTATAATATAGAATATATAACACACAATATAGAATAGAGAATATAGAACCCAGAATTTAGAACATGGAATGCAGAACACAGAATTTAGAATATAGTATACAGATTACTGAATACAGAATTTGAATATAGAATGTAGAACACAGAATATAGAATATAGAATAAAGAATGCAGATATAGAATACAAAATATAGAATGTAGAACATAAAATATAGAATTTGGAAACCAGAATACAGAACACAGAATTTAGAACTTGGAATGCAGAACACAGAATTCAGATTATAGGATACAGAATACTGAATATAGAATTTAGAATAAAGAATGTAGAACACAGAATATAGAATAGAAAATATAGAACCCGGAATTTAGAACATGGAATGCAGAACACAGAATTTAGAATATAGAATACAGAATACTGGATATAGAACGTAGAACACAGAATATAGAATAAAGAACACGGAATGAAGAATATGGTATACAGAATATAGAATGTAGAACACAGAATTTAGAATATGGGAAACAGAATACAGAACCAAGAATTTACAACATGGAATGCAGAACATAGAATTTAGATTATAGAATACAGAGCACTGAATATAGAATATAGAATATAGAATGTAGAAAACAGAATATAGAATATACTATAGAAAATATAGAATCCAGAATTTAGATCATGGAATGCAAATACACAATTTAGACTATATATAACAGAATACTTAATATAGAATTTAGAACATAGAATGCAGGACACAGAATTTAGAATATAGAAAATAGAATACTGAATACAGAATTTACATTATATAACGTAGAACACAGAATATACCATATAGAATATGGAATGCAGATACAGAAAACAAAATATAGAATGTAGAACATAGAATATAGAATATGGAAAGCAGAACACAGAACCCAGAATACAGAAATTGGAATGCAGAACACAGAATTTAGATTATAGAAAACAGAATACTGAATATAGAATTTAGAATAAAGAATGTAGAACTCAGAATATAAAATATAGAATAGAAAATATTGATTACAGAATTTTGAACATGGAATGAAAACAAAGAATTTTGATTATATAATACAGAATACTGAGTATAGAATTTAGAACATAGAATGCAGAACACAGAATTTAGATTATAGAAAACAAAATACTGAATACAGAATTTAGAATATAGAATGTAGAACACAGAATATAGAATATAGATCACGGAATGCAGAATATGGTATACAAAACATTGAATGTAGAACACAGAATATAGAATATGGAAAACAGAATACAGAACACGGAATTTAGAACATGGAATGAAGAACACAGAATTTAGAATATAGAATACAGATTAATAAACATAGAATTTAGAACATAGAATGCAGAACACAGAATTTAGACTATAGAATAAAGAATACTGAATATAGTATTTAGAATATAGAATGTAGAACACAGAATATAGAATATATTATAGAAAATATAGAATCCAGAATTTAGATCATGGAATGCAAACACACAATTTAGAATATATAAAACAGAATACTGAATATAGAATTTAGAACATAGAATGCAGGACACAGAATTAAGAATATAGAAAAGAGAATACTGAATATAGAGTTTAGAATTTAGAATTATAACTCAGGATTTAGAATATAGAATACGGAATACAAAATATAGAATGTAGAGTATAAAATGAAGAAACCACAATATAGAATACAGAATAGAGAATATAGAACACAGAATTTAGAACATGGAATTCTGAACACATTATTTAGAATATAGAATACAGAATTATGCATATAGAATTAAGAATTTAGAATGTACAACACAGAATTTAGATTATAGAATACAAAATAATGAATATAGAATTAAGAACATAGAATGCAGAACACAGAATATAGAATGTAGAATACAGGAACCTGAACATAGAATTAAGAATATAGAATGTCGAACACATAATATTGAATATATAATACAAAATACTGAATAAAGAATTTAGAACTTGGAAAGCAGAACACAGAATTTAGAATATATTATACAGAATACTGAATATATATTTTATAAAACGGAATGTAGAACACAGAATATAGAATACAGAATAGAAAACTGAGAACCCAGAATTTAGAACATGGAATGCAGAGCACAGTATTTAGAATATAGAATACTGAATACTGAATACAGAATTTACAATATATAACGCAGAACAAAGAATACAGCATATAGAATACGTAATGCAGATACAGAATTCAAAATATACAATGTAGAACATAGAATATAGAATATGGAAAACAGAACACAGATCACAGAATATAGAACTTGGAATGCAGAACACAGAATTAAGACTATAGAAAACAGAATACTGAATATAGAATTTAGAATAAAGAATGTAGAACTCAGAATATAAAATATAGAATAGAAAATATTGAATACAGTATTAAGAACATGGAATGCAAACACAAAATTTAGAATATATAATACAGAATACTGAATATAGAATTTAGAACATAGAATGCAGAACACAGAATTTAGAATATAGAAAACAAAATTCTGAATATAGAGTTTAGAATTTAGAATTATATCTCAGAATTTAGAATATTGAATACGTAAGGCAAAATATAGTATATAGAGTATAAAATGAAGAAGACACAATATAGAATACAGAATAGAGAACACAGAACACAGAATTTAGAACATGGAATGCTGAACACAGAATTTAGAATATAGAATACAGAATTATGCATATAGAATTTAGAATATAGAATGTAGAACACAGAATTTAGAATATAGAATACAGAAAAATGAATATAGAATTTAGAACATAGAATGCAGAACACAGAATTTATAATGTAGAATACAGAATACTGAACATAGAATTTAGAATATAGAGTGTCGAACACAGTATATAGAATAGAGAATAGAGAATATAGAACCCAGAATTTAGAACATGGAATGCAGAAAACAGAATTTAGAAAATAGAATACAGAATACTAAATACACAATTTAGAATATAGAAAGTAGAACACAGAATATAGTATATAGAATACGGAATGCAGTTATAGAATACAAAATATAGAATGCAGAACACAGAATAGAGAATATGGAAAAAAGAATACAGAACCCAGAATTTAGAACTTGGAATGCAGATCACAGAATGTAGAATATAGAATACAGAATACTGAAGATAGGATATAGAATATAGAATGTAGAACACAGAATATAGAATATAGAAGATTGAATGCAGAATATAGTATACAGAATATAGAATGCAGAACACAGAATACAGAACATGGAAACCGAATACAGAATCCAAAATTTAGAACATGGAATGCAGAACACAGAATTTAAAATATAGAATACAGAATACTGAAAATAGAATTTAGAATATAGAATGTGGCACACAGAATAGAGAATAGTGAATAGAGAATATAGAACACATAATTTAGAACATGGAATGCTGAACACAGAATATAGAATACAGAATACAGAATTATGAATATAGAATTTAGAACATAGAATGCAGAACACAGAATTTAGAATATAGAAAACAGAATACTGAATATAGAGTTTAGAATTTAGAATTATATCTCAGAATTTAGAATATAGTATATGGAATGCAAAATATAGAATGTAGAGTATAAAATGAAAAAAACACAATATAGAATACAGTATAGAGATTATACAACACAGAATTTAGAACATGGAATACTGAACACAGGATTTACAATATAGAATACAGAATTATTCATATAGAATTTAGAATTTAGAATGTACAACACAGAATTTAGTTTATAGAATACAGAATAATGAATATAGAATTTAGAACATAGAATGCAGAACACAGAATTTAGAATGTACAATACAGAATACTGAATATAGAATTTAGAATATTGAATGTTGAACACAAAACATAGAATATTGAATAGAGTATATAGAACCAAGAATTTAGAACATGGAATGCAGAATACAGAATATATAATGTACAATACAGAATACTGAATATAGAATTTAGAATATAGAATGTTGAACACAGAGTTAAGAATATTGAATAGAGAATTTAGAAACCAGAATTTAGAACATGGAATGCAGAACCCAGAATTTAGAATATAGAATACAGAATACTGAATATAGAATTTAGAACATAGAACGTAGAACACAGAATATAGAATAGAGAACACGGAATGCAGAATATATTATACAGAATATAGAATGTTGAACACAGAATATAGAATATGGAAAACAGAATACAGAACACAGTATTTATAACAAGGAATGCAGAACACAGAATTTAGAATATAGAATAGAGAATAATGAATACAGAATTTAGATCATACAACGCAGAACAAAGAAATTAGACTATAGAATACAGAATATTGAAAATAGAATTTAGAATATAGAATGTCGAACACAGATTATAGAATATAGAATACAGAATACTGAATATAGAACGTAGAACACAGAATATAGAATATAGAACACGGAATGAAGAATATGGTATACAGAATATAGAATGTAGAACACAGAATTTAGAATATGGGAAACAGAATACAGAACCCAGAATTTAGATCATGGAATGCAGAACACAGAATTTAGACTATAGAATACAGAGCACTGAATATAGAATATAGAATATAGAATGTAGAAAACAGAATATAGAATATACTATAGAAAATATAGAATCCAGAATTTAGATCATGGAATGCAAATACACAATTTAGACTATATATAACAGAATACTTAATATAGAATTTAGAACATAGAATGCAGGACACAGAATTTAGAATATAGAAAATAGAATACTGAATACAGAATTTACATTATATAACGTAGAACACAGAATATACCATATAGAATATGGAATGCAGATACAGAAAACAAAATATAGAATGTAGAACATAGAATATAGAATATGGAAAGCAGAACACAGAACCCAGAATACAGAAATTGGAATGCAGAACACAGAATTTAGATTATAGAAAACAGAATACTGAATATAGAATTTAGAATAAAGAATGTAGAACTCACAATATAAAATATAGAATAGAAAATATTGATTACAGAATTTTGAACATGGAATGAAAACAAAGAATTTTGATTATATAATACAGAATACTGAGTATAGAATTTAGAACATAGAATGCAGAACACAGAATTTAGATTATAGAAAACAAAATACTGAATACAGAATTTAGAATATAGAATGTAGAACACAGAATATAGAATATAGATCACGGAATGCAGAATATGGTATACAAAACATTGAATGTAGAACACAGAATATAGAATATGGAAAACAGAATACAGAACACGGAATTTAGAACATGGAATGAAGAACACAGAATTTAGAATATAGAATACAGATTAATAAACATAGAATTTAGAACATAGAATGCAGAACACAGAATTTAGACTATAGAATAAAGAATACTGAATATAGTATTTAGAATATAGAATGTAGAACACAGAATATAGAATATATTATAGAAAATATAGAATCCAGAATTTAGATCATGGAATGCAAACACACAATTTAGAATATATAAAACAGAATACTGAATATAGAATTTAGAACATAGAATGCAGGACACAGAATTAAGAATATAGAAAAGAGAATACTGAATATAGAGTTTAGAATTTAGAATTATAACTCAGGATTTAGAATATAGAATACGGAATACAAAATATAGAATGTAGAGTATAAAATGAAGAAACCACAATATAGAATACAGAATAGAGAATATAGAACACAGAATTTAGAACATGGAATTCTGAACACATTATTTAGAATATAGAATACAGAATTATGCATATAGAATTAAGAATTTAGAATGTACAACACAGAATTTAGATTATAGAATACAAAATAATGAATATAGAATTAAGAACATAGAATGCAGAACACAGAATATAGAATGTAGAATACAGGAACCTGAACATAGAATTAAGAATATAGAATGTCGAACACATAATATTGAATATATAATACAAAATACTGAATAAAGAATTTAGAACTTGGAAAGCAGAACACAGAATTTAGAATATATTATACAGAATACTGAATATATATTTTATAAAACGGAATGTAGAACACAGAATATAGAATACAGAATAGAAAACTGAGAACCCAGAATTTAGAACATGGAATGCAGAGCACAGTATTTAGAATATAGAATACTGAATACTGAATACAGAATTTACAATATATAACGCAGAACAAAGAATACAGCATATAGAATACGTAATGCAGATACAGAATTCAAAATATACAATGTAGAACATAGAATATAGAATATGGAAAACAGAACACAGATCACAGAATATAGAACTTGGAATGCAGAACACAGAATTAAGACTATAGAAAACAGAATACTGAATATAGAATTTAGAATAAAGAATGTAGAACTCAGAATATAAAATATAGAATAGAAAATATTGAATACAGTATTAAGAACATGGAATGCAAACACAAAATTTAGAATATATAATACAGAATACTGAATATAGAATTTAGAACATAGAATGCAGAACACAGAATTTAGAATATAGAAAACAAAATTCTGAATATAGAGTTTAGAATTTAGAATTATATCTCAGAATTTAGAATATTGAATACGTAAGGCAAAATATAGTATATAGAGTATAAAATGAAGAAGACACAATATAGAATACAGAATAGAGAACACAGAACACAGAATTTAGAACATGGAATGCTGAACACAGAATTTAGAATATAGAATACAGAATTATGCATATAGAATTTAGAATATAGAATGTAGAACACAGAATTTAGAATATAGAATACAGAAAAATGAATATAGAATTTAGAACATAGAATGCAGAACACAGAATTTATAATGTAGAATACAGAATACTGAACATAGAATTTAGAATATAGAGTGTCGAACACAGTATATAGAATAGAGAATAGAGAATATAGAACCCAGAATTTAGAACATGGAATGCAGAAAACAGAATTTAGAAAATAGAATACAGAATACTAAATACACAATTTAGAATATAGAAAGTAGAACACAGAATATAGTATATAGAATACGGAATGCAGTTATAGAATACAAAATATAGAATGCAGAACACAGAATAGAGAATATGGAAAAAAGAATACAGAACCCAGAATTTAGAACTTGGAATGCAGATCACAGAATGTAGAATATAGAATACAGAATACTGAAGATAGGATATAGAATATAGAATGTAGAACACAGAATATAGAATATAGAAGATTGAATGCAGAATATAGTATACAGAATATAGAATGCAGAACACAGAATACAGAACATGGAAACCGAATACAGAATCCAAAATTTAGAACATGGAATGCAGAACACAGAATTTAAAATATAGAATACAGAATACTGAAAATAGAATTTAGAATATAGAATGTGGCACACAGAATAGAGAATAGTGAATAGAGAATATAGAACACATAATTTAGAACATGGAATGCTGAACACAGAATATAGAATACAGAATACAGAATTATGAATATAGAATTTAGAACATAGAATGCAGAACACAGAATTTAGAATATAGAAAACAGAATACTGAATATAGAGTTTAGAATTTAGAATTATATCTCAGAATTTAGAATATAGTATATGGAATGCAAAATATAGAATGTAGAGTATAAAATGAAAAAAACACAATATAGAATACAGTATAGAGATTATACAACACAGAATTTAGAACATGGAATACTGAACACAGGATTTACAATATAGAATACAGAATTATTCATATAGAATTTAGAATTTAGAATGTACAACACAGAATTTAGTTTATAGAATACAGAATAATGAATATAGAATTTAGAACATAGAATGCAGAACACAGAATTTAGAATGTACAATACAGAATACTGAATATAGAATTTAGAATATTGAATGTTGAACACAAAACATAGAATATTGAATAGAGTATATAGAACCAAGAATTTAGAACATGGAATGCAGAATACAGAATATATAATGTACAATACAGAATACTGAATATAGAATTTAGAATATAGAATGTTGAACACAGAGTTAAGAATATTGAATAGAGAATTTAGAAACCAGAATTTAGAACATGGAATGCAGAACCCAGAATTTAGAATATAGAATACAGAATACTGAATATAGAATTTAGAACATAGAACGTAGAACACAGAATATAGAATAGAGAACACGGAATGCAGAATATATTATACAGAATATAGAATGTTGAACACAGAATATAGAATATGGAAAACAGAATACAGAACACAGTATTTATAACAAGGAATGCAGAACACAGAATTTAGAATATAGAATAGAGAATAATGAATACAGAATTTAGATCATACAACGCAGAACAAAGAAATTAGACTATAGAATACAGAATATTGAAAATAGAATTTAGAATATAGAATGTCGAACACAGATTATAGAATATAGAATACAGAATACTGAATATAGAACGTAGAACACAGAATATAGAATATAGAACACGGAATGAAGAATATGGTATACAGAATATAGAATGTAGAACACAGAATTTAGAATATGGGAAACAGAATACAGAACCCAGAATTTAGATCATGGAATGCAGAACACAGAATTTAGACTATAGAATACAAATACTGAATATAGAATTTAGAATATAGAATGTAGAACACAGAATATAGAATATAGTATAGAAAATATAGAATCCAGAATTTAGATCATGGAATGCAACACACAATTTAGAATATATAAAACAGAATACTGAATATAGAATTTAGAACATAGAATGCAGGAGACAGAATTTAGAATATATAAAATAGAATACTGAATATAGAGTTTAGAATTCAGAATTATAACTCAGAATTTAGAATATAGATTACGGAATGCAAAATATAGTATGTAGAGTATAAAATGAAGAAAACACTATATAGAATATAGAATAGAGAATATAGAACACAGGATTTAGAATATGGAATGCTGAACATAGGATATACAATACAGAATACAGAATTATGCATATAGAATTTAGAACATAGAATGCAGAACACAGAATTTAGAATATAGAATACAGAATAATGAATATAGAATTTAGAACATAGAATGCAGAACACAGAATTTATAATGTAGAATACAGAATACTGAATATGGAATTTAGAATATAGAATGTCGAACACAGAATATAGAATATAGAAGACAGAATACGGAATAAAGAATTTAGAACTTGGAATGCAGAACACAGAATTTAGAATATAGAATACAGAATACTGAATATAGAATGTAGAACACAGAATATAGAATATAGAACACGGAATGCAGTATATGGAATACAGAATATAGAATTTGGAACACAGAAGTTAGAATATGGAAAACAGAATACAGAACCCAGAATTTAGAACATGGAATGCAGAACACAGAATTTAGAATATAGAATACAGAATACTGAATATACAATTTAGAACATAAAATGCAGAACACAGAATTTAGAATGTAGAATACAGAATACTGAATATGGAATTTAGAATATAGAATGTCGAACACAGAATATAGAATATAGAAGACAGAATTCTGAATAAAGAATTTAGAAATTGGAATGCAGAATAGAGAATTTAGAATATAGAATACAGAATACTGAATATATAATTTATAATATAGAATGTAGAACACAGAATATAGAATAGAGAATAGAGAATAGAGAACCCAGAATTTAGAACATGGAATACAGAACTCAGAATTTAGAATACAGAATACAAAATACTGAATACTGAATTTAAAATATAGAATGTAGGACACAGAATATATAATATGGAAAACAGAATACAGAATCCAAAATTTAGAACATGGGAAGCAGAACACAAAATTTAGAATATAGAATACAGAATACTGAATATAGGATTTAGGATATAGAATGTAGAACACAGAATATAGAATAGAGAATAGAGAATAGAGAACACACAATTTAGAACATGCAATGCAGAACACAGAATTTAGAATATAGAATACAGAATACTGAAAATAGAATTTAGAATATAGATTGTAGAACACAGAATATAGAATATAGGACACGAAATGCAGAATATATTATACAGAATATCGAATGTAGAACACAAAATATAGAATATGGAGAACAGAATACAGAACCCAGAATTTAGAAAATGGAATGCAGAACACAGAATATAGAATATAGAATACAGAATACTGAATAAAGTATTTAGAACTTGGAATGCAGAACACAGAATATTGAAAATAGAATACGGAATACTGAATATATATTTTATAATATAGAATGTACAACACAGAATACAGTATATACAATAGAGAATATAAAACCCAGAATTTAGAACATGGAATGCAGAACACAGAATTTTGAATGTAGAATACAGAATACTGAATATGGAACGTTGAACACAGAATATAGAATATAGAACACGGAATGCAGTATATGGAATACAGAATATAGAATTTAGAACACAGAATTTAGAATATGGAAAACAGAATACAGAACCCAGAATTTAGAACATGGAATGCAGAACACAGAATTTAGAATATAGAATACAGAATACTGAATACAGAATTTAGAATATAGAACGTAGAACACAGAATATAGAATATAGAATACGGAATGCAGATATAGAATACAAAATATAGAATGTAGAACATAGAATATAGAATATGGAAACCAGAATACAGAACACAGAATTTAGAACTTGGAATGCAGAACACAGTATATAGACTATAGAAAACAGAATACTGAATATAGAATTTAGAATAAAGAATGTAGAACACAGAATATAGAATATAGAATAGAAAATATAGAATCCAGAATTTAGAAAATGGAATGCAAACACAGAACTTAGAATATATAATACAGAATGCTGAATATTGAATTTAGAACAAAAAATGCAGTACACAGAATTTAGAATATAGAAAACAGAATACTGAATATAGAGTTTAGAATTTTGAATTATATCTCAGAATTTAGAATATAGTATACGGAATGCAAAATATAGAATGTAGAGTATAAAATGAAAAAAAACACAATATAGAATACAGAATAGAGATTATAGAACACAGAATTTAGAACATGGAATACTGAACACAGGATTTACAATATAGAATACAGAATCATGCATATAGAATTTAGAATTTAGAATGTACAACACAGAATTTATATTATAGAATACAGAATAATGAATATAGAATTTAGAACATAGAATGCAGAACACAGAATTTAGAATGTACAATACAGAATACTGAATATAGAATTTAGAATATAGAATGTTGAACACAGAATATAGAATATTGAATAGAGAATATAGAAACAAGAATTTAGAACATGGAATGCAGAACACAGAATATATAATGTACAATACAGAATACTGAATATAGAATTTAGAACATAGAATGCAGGAGACAGAATTTAGAATATATAAAGTAGAATACTGAATATAGAGTTTAGAATTTAGAATTATAACTCAGAATTTAGTATATAGATTACGGAATGCAAAATATAGTATGAAGAGTATAAAATGAAGAAAACACAATATAGAATATAGAATAGAGAACATAGAACACAGAATTTAGAACATGGAATGCTGAACACAGGATATACAATACAGAATACAGAATTATGAATATAGAATTTAGAAGATAGAATGCAGAACTCAGAATTTAGAATATAGAATACAGAATACTGAATATAGAATTTAGAACATAGAATGCAGAACACAGAATTTAGACTGTAGAATACAGAATACTGAATATAGGACGTAGAATATAGAAAGTCGAACACAGAATATAGAATATTGAATAGAGAATATAGAACCGAGAATATAGAACATGGAATGCAGAAAACAGAATTTAGAATATAGAATACACAATAATGAATATATAATTTAGCAAATAGAATGTAGAACACAGAATATAAAATATAGCATAGAGAATATAGAACACAGAATTTAGAAAATTGAATGCAGAACACAGAAGTTAGAGTATAGAATACAGAATAGTGAATATAGAATTTAGAATATAGAATGTAGAACACATAATTTAGAATATAGAATAGAAAATATAGAATCCAGAATTTAGAACATGGAATGCAAACACTGAATTTAGAATACATAATACAGAATACTGAATATAGAATTTAGAACATAGATTGCAGAACAGAGAATTTAGAATACAGAATATAGAATACTGAAAATAGAATATTGAACATTGAATGCAGATCACGGAATTCAGAATATAGGAAACAGAATACTGAATATAGAGTTTAGAATTGAGAATTATAACACAGAATTTAGAATATACAATTCGGAATGCAAAAAATATTATGTAGAGTATAAAATGATGAACACACAATATAAAATATAGAATAGAGAATATAGAACACAGAATTTAGAACATGGAATGCTGAAAACAGTATTTAGAATATAGAATACACAATTATTAATATAGAATTTAGAATATATTTCGTAGAACACAGAATATAGAATACAGAATACAGGATAATGAATATATAAAATAGAACTTAGAATGCAGAACATAGAATTTAGAATATAGAATACAGAATACTGAATATATAATTTATAATATTGAATGTAGAACATAGAATATAGAATATAGTTTAGAGAATATAGAACCCAGAATTTAGAACATGGAATGCAGAACACAGAATTTAGAATACAGAATACAGAATACTGAATACAGAATTTAAAATATAGAACGTAAAACACAGAATATAGAATAAAGAATAGAGAATATAGACCCCAGAATTTAGAAAATGGAATGCAGAACACTGAATTTACAAGATAGAATACAGAATACTGAATATAGATTTTAGAACATAGAATGTAGAACACAAAATATAGAATATAGAAGACGGAATGCAGAATATGGTATACAGAATATAGAATGTAGGACACAGAATATAGAATATGGAAAACAGAACACAGAACCCAGAATTTAGAACTTGGAATGCAGAACACAGAATTTAGAATATAGAATACAGAATAATGAATATTGAATTTAGAACATGGAATGCAGAACACAGAATTTAGAATATAGAATACAGAATACTGAATATAGAAATAGAACACAGAATATAGAATATAGAACACGGAAAGAAGAATATGGTATACAGAATATAGAAAGTAGAACACAGATATTAGAATATGGGAAACAGAATACAGAACCCAGAATTTAGAACATGGAATGCAGAACACAGAATTTAGACTATAGAATACAGAATACTGAATATAGAATTTAGAATAAAGAATGAAGAACACAGAATATAAAATATAGAATACAAAATATTGAATACAGAATTAAGAACATGGATTGCAATCACAGAATTTAGAATGTATAATACAGAATACTGAATATAGAATTTAGAACATAGAATGCAGAACACAGAATTTAGAATAAAGCCAACAAAATACTGAATATAGAGTTTAGAATTTAGAATTATATCTCAGAATTTAGAATATTGAATACAGAATGCAAAATATAGTATAGAGTGTATAAATGAAGAAGACACAATATAGAATACACAATAGAGTACACAGAACACAGAATTTAGAACATGGAATGAAAACACAGAATTTTGATTATATAATACAGAATACTGAGTATAGAATTTAGAACATAGAATGCAGAACACAGAATTTAGAATATAGAAAACAGAATACTGAATACAGAATTTAGAATTTAGAACGTAGAACACAGAATATAAAATATAGACACGGAATGCAGAATATGGTATACAGAATATTGAATGTAGAACACAGATAATAGAATATGGAAAACAGAATACAAAACCCGGAATTTAGAACATGGAATGCAGAACACAGAATTTACAATATAGAATACAGAATAATGAATATATAATTTAGAAAATAGAATACAGAACACAGAATTTACAATGTAGAATACAGAATACTGAATATAGAATTTAGAATATAGAATGTCGAACACAGAATATAGAATATAGAATAAAGAATACTGAATATATAGTATATAAAATAGAATGTAGAACACAGAATATACAATAGAGAACAGGGAATATAGAACATAGAATTTAGAACATGGAATGCAGAACACAGAATTTAGAATATTGAATATAGTGTACTGAATACAGAATTAAGAATATAGAACGTAGAGCACAGAATATAGTATATAGAATACGGAATGCAGTTATAGAATACAAAATATAGAATGTAGAACAAAGAATATGGAATATGGAATACAAAATACAGAACCAATAATTAAGAACTTGGAAAGCAGAACACAGGATTTAGAATATAGAACACTGAATACTGAATACAGAATTTACAATATATAACGTAGAACACAGAATATAGCATACAGAATACGTAATGCAGATACAGAATTCAAAATATACAATGTAGAACATAGAATATAGAATATGCAAAACAGAACACAGATCACAGAATATAGAACTTGGAATGCAGAACACCGTATATAGACTATAGAAAACAGAATACTGACTATAGAATTTAGAATAAAGAATGTAGAACTCAGAATATAAAATATAGAATAGAAAATATTGAATACAGAATTAAGAACATGGAATTCAAACACAGAATTTAGAATATATAATACAGAATACTGAATATAGAATTTAGAACATAGAATGCCAAACACAGAATTTAGAATATAGAACGTTGAACACAGAATATAGAATATAGAATAGAGAATATAAAACCCAGAATTTAGAACATGGAATGCAGCACACAGAATTTAGAATATAGACTATAGAATACTGAATACAAAATTTAGAATATAGAACGTAGAACACAGAATATAGAATATAGAATAAGGAATGCAGATATAGAATACAAAATATAAAATTTAGAACACAGGATATAGAATATGGGAAAAAGAATATAGAACCCAGAATTTAGAACTTAGAATGCAGAACACAGAATGTAGAATACAGAATACAAAATACTGAATATAGAATTTAGAATATAGAATGTCGAACACAGAATATAGAATATAGAAAAGTGGATATAGAACCCAGAATTTAGAACATAGAATGCAGAACACAGAATTTAGAATGTAGAATATAGAATACTGAAAATAGAATTTAGAATATAGAATGTCGAACACAGAATATAGAATATAAAATACAGAATACTGATTAAAGTATTTAGACTTGGAATTCAAAACACAGAATATAGAATATAGAATACAGAATTCTGAATATATAATTTATAATATAGAATATAGAACACACAATATAGAATAGAGAATATAGAACCCAGAATTTAGAACATGGAATGCAGAACACAGAATTTAGAATATAGATTACAGAATACTGAATATAGAACGTAGAACACAGAATATAGAATATAGAACACGGAATGAAGAATATGGTATACAGAATATAGAATGTAGAACACAGAAATTAGAATATGGGAAACAGAATACAGAACCCAGAATTTGGAACATGGAATGCAGAACACAGAATTTAGACTATAGAATACAGAATACTGAATATAGAATTTAGAATATAGAATGTAGAACACAGAATATAGAATATAGAATATAAAATAGAGAACCCATAATTTAGAACATGGAATGCAGAACACAGAATTTAGAATATAGAATTCTGAATACTGAATACAGAATTTACAATATATAACGTAGAACACAGAATATAGCATTTAGAATACGGAATGCAGATACAGAATACAAAATATAGAATGTAGAACATAGAATATAGAATATGGAAAACAGAACCCAGAACCCAGAATATAGAACTTGGAATGCAGAACACAGAATTTAGAACATAGAAAACAGAATACTGAATATAGAATTTAGAATAAAGAATGTAGAACACAGAATATAAAATATAGAATACAAAATATTGAATACAGAATTAAGAACATGGAATGCAATCACAGAATTTAGAATGTATAATACAGAATACTGAATATAGAATTTAGAACATAGAATGCAGAACACAGAATTTAGAATAAAGACAACAAAATACTGAATATAGAGTTTAGAATTTAGAATTTTAACTCAGAAGTTAGAATATTGAATACAGAATGCAAAATATATTATAGAGTGTATAAAATGAAGAAGACACAATATAGAATACAGAATAGAGTACACAGAACACAGAATTTAGAACATGGAATGCAGAAAACAGGGTTTAGTATATAGAATACTGAATACTGAATACAGAATTTACAATATATAACGTAGAACACAGAATATAGCATATAGAATACGTAATGCAGATACAGAATTCAAAATATACAATGTAGAACATAGAATATAGAATATGGAAAACAGAACACAGATCAAAGAATATAGAACTTGGAATGCAGAACACAGTATATAGACTATAGAAAACAGAATACTGAATATAGAAATTAGAATATAGAATGTAGAACTCAGAATATAAAGTATAGAATAGAAAATATTGAATACAGAATAAAGAATATGGAATGCAAACACAGAATTTAGAATATTTAATACAGAATACTGAATATAGAATTTAGAACATAGAATGCAGAACACAGAATTTAGAATATAGAAAACAAAATTCTGAATATAGAGTTTAGAATTTAGAATTATATCTCAGAATTTAGAATATTGAATACGGAATGCAAAATATAGTATATAGAGTATAAAATGAAGAAGACACAGTATAGAATATAGAATAGAGAACACAGAACACAGAATTTAGAACATGGAAAGCTGAACACAGAATTTAGAATATAGAATACAGAATTATGCATACAGAATTTAGAATATAGAATGTAGAACACAGAATTTAGAATATAGAATACAGAAAAATGAATATAGAATTTAGAGCATAGAATGCAGAACACAGAATTTAGAATGTAGAATACAGAATACTGAACATAGAATTTAGAATATAGAATGTCGAACACAGAATATAGAATATAGAAGACAGAATACTGAATAAAGAATTTAGAACTTGGAATGCAGAAAAGAGAATTTAGAATATAGAATACAGAATACTGAATATATAATTTAAAATATAGAATGTAGAACACAGAATATAGAATAGAGAATAGAGCATAGAGAACCCAAAATTTAGAACATGGAATGCAGAGCACAGAATTTAGAATACAGAATACAGAATACTGAATACAGAATTTAGAATATAGAACGTAGAACACAGAATATAGTATATAGAATAGAGAATACAGAAACAGAATTTAGAACATGGAATGCAGCACACAGAATTTAGAATATAGAATATAGAATACTGAATATAGAATTTAGAATATAAAACGTAGAACACAGAATATAGAATATAGAATAAGGAATGCAGATATAGAATACAAAATATAAAATGTAGAACACAGGATATAGAATATGGAAAAAAGAATACAGAACCCAGAATTTGAACTTAGAATGCAGAACACAGAATGTAGAATATAGAATACAAAATACTGAATATAGAATTTAGAATATAGAATGTCGAACACAGAATATAGAATATAGAATAGAGGATATAGAACCCAGAATTTAGAACATAGAATGCAAAACACAGAATTTAGAATGTAGAATATAGAATACTGAATATAGAATTTAGAATATAGAATGTCGAACACAGAATATAGGATATAAAATACAGAATACTGATTAAAGTATTTAGACTTGGAATTCAGAATACAGAATATAGAATAGAGAATATAGAACTCGGAATTTAGAACATGGAATGCAGAACACAGAATTTAAAATATAGAAAAAAGAATACTGAATATAGAGTTTAGAATTTAGAATTATAACTCAGAATTTAGAATATAGATTACGGAATGCAAAATATAGTATGTAGAGTATGAAATGAAGAAAACACAATAAAGAATATAGAATAGAGAATATAGAACACAGAATTTAGAAGATGGAATGCTGAACACAGGATATACAATACAGAATACAGAATTATGAATGTAGAATTTAGAAGATAGAATGCAGAACACAGAATTTAGAATATAGAATACAGAATAATGAATATAGAATTAGAACAAAGAATGCAGAACACAGAATTTAGACAGTAGAATACAGAATACTGAATATAGAATTTAGAATATAGAAAGTCGAACACAGAATATAGAATATTGAATAGAGAATATAGAACCGAGAATATAGAACATGGAATGCAGAACACAGAATTTAGAATATAGAATACAGAATACTGAATATATAATTTATAGTATAGAATGTAGTACACAGAGTATAGAATATAGAATAGAGAAAATAGAACCCAGAATTTAGAACATGGAATGCAGCACACAGAATTTAGAATATAGAATATAGAATACTGAATACAAAATTTAGAATATAGAACGTAGAACACAGAATATAGAATATAGAATAAGGAATGCAGATATAGAATACAAAATATAGAATTTAGAACACAGAATATAGAATATGGAAAACAGAATACCGAACCCAGAATTTAGAACTTAGAATGCAGAACACAGAATGTGGAATATAGAATACAAAATACTGAATATAGAATTTAGAATACAGAATGTAGAACACAGAATATAGAATATACAATAGAGGATATAGAACCCAGAATTTAGAACATGGAATGCAGGACACAGAATATAGACTATAGAATACAGAGCACTGAATATAGAATTTAGAATTTAGAATGTAGAAAACAGACTATAGAATATACTATAGAAAATATAGAATCCAGAATTTAGATTATGGAATTCAAAAACACAATTTAGACTATATAAAACAGAATACTTAATATAGAATTTAGAACATAGAACGCAGGACACAGAATTTAGATTATAGAAAATAGAATACTGAAAACAGAATTTACATTATATAACGTAGAACACAGAATATACCATATAGAATAAGGAATGCAGATACAGAATACAAAATATAGAATGTAGAACATAGAATATAGAATATGGAAAACAGAACACAGAACCCAGAATACAGAAATTGGAATGCAGAACACAGAATTTAGACTATAGAAAACAGAATACTGAATATAGAATTTAGAATAAAGAATGTAGAACTCAGAATATAAAATATAGAATAGAAAATATTGATTACAGAATTTTGAACATGGAATGAAAACAAAGAATTTTGATTATATAATACAAAATACTGAGTATAAAATTTAGAACATAGAATGCAGAACACAGAATTTAGAATATAGAAAACAAAATACTGAATACAGAAAATAGAATATAGAACGTAGAACACAGAATATAGAATATAGATCACGGAATGCAGAATATGGTATACAAAATATTGAATGTAGAACACAGAATATAGAATATGGAAAACAGAATACAGAACACGGAATTTAGAACATGGAATGAAGAACACAGAATTTAGAATATAGAATACAGAATAATAAACATAGAATTTAGAACATAGAATGCAGAACACAGAATTTAGACTATAGAATACAGAATACTGTATATAGGATTTAGAATATAGAATGTAGAACACAGAATATAGAATATATTATAGAAAATATAGAATCCAGAATTTAGATCATGGAATGCAAACACACAATTTAGAATATATAAAACAGAATACTGAATATAGAATTTAGAATATAGAATGCAGGACACAGAATTTTGAATATAGAAAAGAGAATACTGAATATAGAATTTAGAATTTAGAATTATAACTCAGGATTTAGAATATAGAATACGGAATGCAAAATGTAGAATATAGAGTATAAAATGAAGAAACCACAATATAGAATACAGAATAGAGAATATAGAACACAGAATTTAGAACATGGAATTCTGAACACATTATTTAGAATATAGAATACAGAATTATGCATATAGAATTAAGAATTTAGAATGTACAACACAGAATTTAGATTATAGAATACAGAATAATGAATATAGAATTTAGAACTTAGAATGCAGAACCCAGAATATAGAACTTGGAATGCAGAACACAGAATTTAGACTATAGAAAACAGAATATTGAATATAGAATTTAGAATAAAGAATGTAGAACTCAGAATATAAAATATAGAATAGAAAATATTGAATACAGAATTAAGAACATGGAATGCAAACACAGAATTTAGAATATATAATACAGAATACTGAATATAGAATTTAGAACATAGAATGCAGAACACAGAATTTAGAATATAGAAAACAAAATACTGAATATAGAGTTTAGAATTTAGAATTATATCTCAGAATTTAGAATATTGAATACGGAATGCATAATATAGTATATAGAGTATAAAATGAAGAAGACACAATATAGAATACAGAATAGAGAACACAGAACACAGAATTTAGAACATGGAATGCTGAACACAGAATTTAGAATATAGAATACAGAAAAATGAATATAGGATTTAGAACATAGAATGCAGAACACAGAATTTATAATGTAGAATACAGAATACTGAACATAGAATTTAGAATATAGAGTGTCGAACACAGTATATAGAAAAGAGAATAGAGAATATAGAACCCAGAATTTAGAACATGGAATACAGAAAACAGAATTTAGAAAATAGAATACAGAATACTGAATACACAATTTAGAATATAGAACCTAGAACACAGAATATAGTATATAGAATACGGAATGCAGTTATAGAATACAAAATATAGAATGTAGAACACAGAAAAGAGAATATGGAAAAAAGAATACAGAACCCAGAATTTAGAACTTGTAATGCAGATCACAGAATGTAGAATATAGAATACAGAATACTGAAGATAGGATTTAGAATATAGAATGTAGAACACAGAATATAGAATATAGAAGACGGAATGCAGAATATAGTATACAGAATATAGAATGTAGAACACAGAATACAGAACATGGAAACCGAAAACAGAATCCAAAATTTAGAACATGGAATGCAGAACAAAGAATTTAAAATATAGAATACAGAATACTGAATATAGAATTTAGAATATAGAATGTGGCACACAGAATAGAGAATAGTGAATAGAGAATATAGAACACATAATTTAGAACATGGAATGCTGAACACAGAATATAGAATACAGAATACAGAATTATGAATATAGAATTTAGAACATAGAATGCAGAACACAGAATTTAGAATATAGAAAACAGAATACTGAATATAGAGTTTAGAATTTAGAATTATATCTCAGAATTTAGAATATAGTATATGGAATGCAAAATATAGAATGTAGAGTATAAAATGAAAAAAACACAATATAGAATACAGAATAGAGATTATAGAACACAGAATTTAGAACATGGAATACTGAACAAAGGATTTACAATATAGAATACAGAATTATTCATATAGAATTTAGAATTTAGTATGTACAACACAGAATTTAGATTATAGAATACAGAATAATGAATATAGAATTTAGAACATAGAATGCAGAACACAGAATTTAGAATGTACAATACAGAATACTGAATATAGAATTTAGAATATTGAATGCTGAACACAGAACATAGAATATTGAATAGAGTATATAGAACCAAGAATTTAGAACATGGAATGCAGAACACAGAATATATAATGTACAATACAGAATACTGAATATAGAATTTAGAATATAGAATGTTGAACACAGAGTTTAGAATATTGAATAGAGAATTTAGAACCCAGAATTAAAACATGGAATGCAGAACCCAGAATTTAGAATATAGAATACAGAATACTGAATATAGAATTTAGAAAATAGAACGTAGAACACAGAATATAGAATAGAGGACACGGAATGCAGAATACATTATACAGAATATAGAATGTTGAACACAGAATATAGAATATGGAAAACAGAATACAG
Organism: Vicugna pacos; assembly: GCF_048564905.1. NCBI lineage: Eukaryota > Metazoa > Chordata > Mammalia > Artiodactyla > Camelidae > Vicugna > Vicugna pacos. The sequence goes on along the minus strand of NW_027328734.1, from coordinate 355,652 downwards.
AACCCAGAATTTATAACAAGGAATGCAGAACACAGAATTTAGAATATAGAAAAGAGAATAATGAATATAGAATTTAGATTATAGAACGCAGAACAAAGAAATAAGACTATAGAATACAGAATATTGAAAATAGAATTTAGAATATAGAATGTCGAACACAGAATATAGAATATAGAATACAGAATACTGAATAAATAATTTAAAACTTGGAATGCAGAACCCAGAATTTAGAATACAGAATACAGAATACTGAATATAGAACGTAGAACACAGAATATAGAATATAGAACACGGAATGAAGAATATGGTATACACAATATAGAATGTAGAACACAGAATTTAGGATATGGGAAACAGAATACAGAACCCAGAATTTAGAACATGGAATGCAGAACACAGAATTTAGACTATAGAATACAGAAAACTGAATATAGAATTTAGAATATAGAATGTAGAACACAGAATATAGAATATAGTATATAAAATATAGAATCCAGAATTTAGATCATGGAATGCAACACACAATTTAGAATATATAAAACAGAATACTGAATATAGAATTTAGAACATAGAATGCAGGAGACAGAATTTAGAATATATAAAATAGAATACTGAATATAGAGTTTAGAATTTAGAATTATAACTCAGAATTTAGAATATAGATTACGGAATGCAAAATATAGTATGTAGAGAATAAAATGAAGAAAACACAATATAGAATATAGAATAGAGAATAGAGAATACAGAATTTAGAACATGGAATGCTGAACATAGGATATACAATACAGAATACAGAATTATGTATATAGAATTTAGAAGATAGAATGCAGAACACAGAATTTATAATGTAGAATACAGAATACTGAATATGGAATTTAGAATATAGAATGTCGAACACAGAATATAGAATATAGAAGACAGAACACTGAATAAAGAATTTAGAACTTGGAATGCAGAACACAGAATTTAGAATATAGAATACAGAATACTGAATATAGAACGCAGAACACAAAATATAGAATATAGAACACGGAATGCAGTATATGGAATACAGAATATAGAATTTGGAACACAGAAGTTAGAATACGGAAAACAGAATACAGAACCCAGAATTTAGAACATGGAATGCAGAACACAGAATTTAGAATATAAAATACAGAATACTGAATACAGAATTTAGAATATAGAACATAGAACACAGAATATAGAATATAGAATACGGAATGCAGATATAGAATACAAAATATAGAATGTAGATCATAGAATATAGAATATGGAAACCAGAATACAGAACACAGAATTTAGAACATGGAATGCAGAAAACAGAATTCAGATTATAGGATACAGAATACTGAATATAGAATTTAGAATAAAGAATGTAGAACACAGAATATAGAATATGGAATAGAATATATAGAATCCAGAATTTAGAACATGGAATGCAAACACAGAATTTAGAATATATAATACAGAATACTGAATATTGAATTTAGAACAAAGAATGCAGTACACAGAATTTAGAATATAGAAAACAGAATACTGAATATAGAGTTTAGAATTTAGAATAATATCTCAGAATTTAGAATATAGTATATGGAATGCAAAATATACAATGAAGAGTATAAAATGAAAAAAACACAATATTGAATACAGAATAGGGAATATAGAACACAGAATTTAGAACATGGAATTCTGAACACAGGATTTAGAATATAGAATACAGAATTATGCATAAAGAATTTAGAATTTAGAAAGTACAACACAGAATTTAGATTATAGAATACAGAATAATGAATATAGAATTTAGAACATAGAATTCAGAACACAGAATATAGAATGTAGAATACAGAAACCTGAACATAGAATTTAGAATATATAATTTCGAACACAGAATATACAATATAGAATACAAAATACTGAATAAAGAATTTAGAACTTGGAATGCAGAACACAGAATTTAGAATATTGTATACAGAATACTGAATATATATTTTATAAAATAGAATGTAGAACACAGAATATAGAATATAGAATAGAAAATTGAGAACCCAGAATTAAGAACATGGAATGCAGAACACAGAATTTAGAATATAGAATACTGAATACTGAATACAGAATTTACAATATATAACGTAGAACACAGATTATAGCATATAGAATACGGAATGCAGATACAGAATACAAAATATAGAATGCAAAAAAAAGAATATAGAATATGGAAAACAGAACACAGAACCCAGAATATAGAACTTGGAATGCAGAACACAGAATTTAGACTATAGAAAACAGAATACTGAATATAGAATTTAGAATAAAGAATCTAGAACACAGAATATAAAATATAGAATACAAAATATTGAATACAGAATTAAGAACATGGAATGCAATCACAGAATTTAGAATGTATAATACAGAATACTGAATAGAGAATTTAGAACATTGAATGCAGAACACAGAATTTAGAATATAGAAAACAGAATACTGAATACAGAATATAGAATATAGAACGTAGAACACAGAATATAGAATATAGAACACGGAATGCAGAATATGGTATACAGAATATTGAATGTAGAACACAGAATATAGAATATGGAAAACAGAATACAGAACCCGGTATTTAGAACATGGAATGCAGAACACAGAATTTAGAATATAGAATACAGAATATTGAATATAGAATTTAGAACATAGAAAGCAGAACACAGAAATTAGAATGTAGAATACAGAATACTGAATATAGAATTTAGAATATAGAATGTCGAACACAGAATATAGAATATAGAAAACAGAATACTGAATAAAGAATTTAGAACTTGGAATGCAGAATAGAGAATTTAGAATATAGAATACAGAATACTGAATATATAATTTATAATATAGAATATAGAACACAGAATATAGAATAGAGAATAGAGCATAGAGAACCCAGAATTTAGAACATGGAATGCAGAACACAGAATTTAAAATACAGAATACAGAATACTAAATACAGAATTTAGAATATTGAACGTTGAACACAGAAAATAGAATATAGAATAGAGAATAGAGAACACAGAATTTAGATCATGGAATGCAGCACACAGAATTTAGAATATAGAATATAGAGTACTGAATACAGAATTTAGAATATAGAACGGAGAACACAGAATGTAGTATATAGAATGAGGAATGCAGATATAGAATACAAAATATAGAATGAGGAACACAGAATATAGAATATGTAAAACAGAATACAGAACCCAGAATTTAGAACATGGAATGCAGAACACAGAATGAAGAATATAGAATACAAAATTCTGAATATAGAATTTAGAATATAGAATGTAGAACACAGAATATAGAATAGAGAATAGAGGATATATAACCCAGAGTTTAGAACATAGAATGCAGAACACAGAATTTAGAATGTAGAATACAGAATACTGAATATAGAATTTAGAATACAGAATGTCGATCACAGAATATATAATATAAAATACAGAATACTGATTAAAGTATTTAGACTTGGAATGCAGAACACAGAATTTAGAATATAGAATACAGAATACTGAATATATAATTTATAATATAGAATGTAGTACACACAATATAGAATATAGAATATAGAATATAGAAACCAGAATTTAGAACATGGAATGCAGAACCCAGAATTTAGAATATAGAATACAGAATAATGAATATAGAACGTAGAACACAGAATATAGAATATAGAACACGGAATGAAGAATATGGTATACAGAATATAGAATGTAGAACACAGAATTTAGAATATGGAAAACAGAATACAGAAACCAGAATTTAGAAGATGGAATGCAGAACAAAGAATTTAGACTATAGAATACAGAATACTGAATATAGAATCTAGAATATAGAATGTAGAACACAGAATATAGAATATACAGTAGAAAATAGAGAACCCATTATTTAGAAGATGGAATGCAGAACACAGAATTTGAAATATAGAATACTGAATACTGAATACAGAATTTACAATATATAACGTAGAACAAAGTATATAGCACATAGAATACGGAATGCAGATACAGAATACAAAATATAGAATGTAGAACATAGAATATAGAATATGGAAGACAGAACACAGGACCCAGAATATAGAACTTGGAATGCAGAACACAGAATTTAGACTATAGAAAACAGAATACTGAATATAGAATTTAGAATAAAGAATGTAGAACTCAGAATATAAAATATAGAATAGATAATATTGACTACAGAATTATGAACATGGAATGCAAACACAGAATTTAGAATATATAATACAGAATACTGAATATAGAATTTAGAACATAGAATGCAGAACACAGAATTTAGAATATAGAAAACAGAATACTGAATACAGAATTTAGAATATGGAACGTAGAACACAGAATATAGAATATAGAACACGGAATGCAGAATATGGTATATAGAATATTGAATGTAGAAAACACAATATAGAATATGGAAAACGGAATACAAAACCCGGAATTTAGAACATGGAATACAGAACACAGAATTTAGACTACAGAATACAGAATACTGAATATAGAATTTAGAATATAGAATGTAGAACACAGAATATAGAATATAGAATAGAGAATATTGAACACAGGATTTAGAACATGGAATGCAGCACAAACAATTTAGAATATAGAATATAGAATACTGCATACAAAATTTAGAATATAGAACGTAGAACACAGAATATAGAATATAGAATAAGGAATGCAGATATAGAATACAAAATATAGAATTTAGAACACAGAATATAGAATATGGAAAACAGAATTCAGAACCCAGAATTTAGAACATGTAATGCAGAACACAGAATGTGGAATATAGAATACAAAATACTGAATATAGAATGTAGAATATAGAATGTAGAACACATAATATAGAATATACAATAGAGGATATAGAACCCAGAATTTAGAACATAGAAAGCAGACCGCAGAATTTAGAATTTAAAATACAGAATACTGAATATAGAATTTAGAATATATAATGTCGAACACAGAATATAGAATATAGAATACAGAATACTGATTAAAGTATTTAGAGTTATAATGCAGAACACAGAATTTAGAATATAGAATAAAGAATACTGAATATATAATTTATAATATAGAATGTAGAACACAGAATATAGAATAGAGAATAGAGCATAGAGAACCCAGAATTTAGAACATGGAATGCAGAACACAGAATTTAGAATACAGAATACAGAATACTGAATACAGAATTTAGAATATAGAACGTAGAACATAGAATATAGAATATAGATTAGAGGATATAGAAACAGAATTTAGAACATGGAATGCAGCACACAGAATTTAGAATATAGAATATGGAATACTGAGTACAGAAATTAGAATATAGAACGTAGAACACAGAATATAGAATATAGAATAAGGAATGCAGATATAGAATACAAAATATAAAATGTAGAACACAGGATATAGAATATGGAAAAAAGAATACAGAACCCAGAATTTAGAATTTGGAATGCAGAACACAGAATGTAGAATATAGAATACAAAATACTGAATATAGAATTTAGAATATAGAATGTCGAACACAGAATATAGAATATAGAATAGAGGATATAGAACCCAGAATTTAGAACATGGAATGCAGAACACAGAATTTAGAATATAGAATACAGAATACTGGATATAGAACGTAGAACACAGAATATAGAATATAGAACACGGAATGAAGAATATGGTATACAGAATATAGAATGTAGAACACAGAATTTAGAATATGGGAAACAGAATACAGAACCAAGAATTTACAACATGGAATGCAGAACATAGAATTTAGACTATAGAATACAGAGCACTGAATATAGAATTTAGAATATAGAATGTAGAAAACAGAATATAGAATATACTATAGAAAATATAGAATCCAGAATTTAGATCATGGAATGCAAAAACACAATTTAGACTATATAAAACAGAATACTTAATATAGAATTTAGAACATAGAATGCAGGACACAGAATTTAAAATATAGAAAATAGAATACTGAATACAGAATTTACATTATATAACGTAGAACACAGAATATACCATATAGAATAAGGAATGCAGATACAGAATACAAAATATAGAATGTAGAACATAGAATATAGAATATGGAAAACAGAACACAGAACACAGAATACAGAAATTCGAATGCGGAACACAGAATTTAGACTATAGAAAACAGAATACTGAATATAGAATTTAGAATAAAGAATGTAGAACTCAGAATATAAAATATAGAATAGAAAATATTGATTTCAGAATTTTGAACATGGAATGAAAACAAAGAATTTTGATTATATAATACAGAATACTGAGTATAGAATTTAGAACATAGAATGCAGAGCACAGAATTTAGAATATAGAAAACAGAATACTGAATACAGAATTTAGAATATAGAACGTAGAACACAGAATATAGAATATAGAACACGGAATGCAGAATACGGTATACAGAATATTGAATGTAGAACACAGAATATAGAATATGGAAAACAGAATACAGAACCCGGTATTTAGAACATGGAATGCAGAACACAGAATATAGAATATAGAAGACACAATACTGAATAAAGGATTTAGAACTTGGAATGCAGAATAGAGAATTTAGAATATAGAATACAGAATACTGAATATAGAATTTAGAACATAGAATGCAGAACGCAGAATTTAGAATATAGAATACAGAATACTGAATATGGAATTTAGAATATAGAATGTCGAACACAGAATATAGAATATAGAACACGGTATGAAGAATATGGTATACAGAATATAGAATGTAGAACACAGAATTTAGAATATGGGAAACAGAATACAGAACCCAGAATTTAGAACATGGAATGCAGAACACAGAATTTAGAATACAGAATACAGAATAATGAATACAGAATTTAGAATATAGAACGTAGAACACAGAATATAGAATATAGAATAGAGAATATAGAAACAGAATTTAGAACATGGAATGCAGCACACAGAATTTAGAATATAGAATATAGAATACGGAGTACAGAAATTAGAATATAGAACGTAGAACACAGAATATAGAATATAGAATAAGGAATGCAGATATAGAATACAAAATATAAAATGTAGAACACAGGATATAGAATATGGAAAAAAGAATACAGAACCCAGAATTTAGAACTTGGAATGCAGAACACAGAATGTAGAATATAGAATACAAAATACTGAATATAGAATTCAGAATATAGAATGTCGAACACAGAATATAGAATATAGAATAGAGGATATAGAACCCAGAATTTAGAACATAGAATGCAGAACTCAGAATTTAGAATGTAGAATATAGAATACTGAATATAGAATTTAGAATATAGAATGTCGAACACAGAATATAGAATATAAAATACAGAATACTGATTAAAGTATTTAGACTTGGAATTCAGAACACAGAATATAGAATATAGAATACAGAATTCTGAATATATAATTTATAATATAGAATATAGAACACACAATATAGAATAGAGAATATAGAACCCAGAATTTAGAACATGGAATGCAGAACACAGAATTTAGAATATAGAATACAGAATACTGAATATAGAACGTAGAACACAGAATATAGAATATAGAACTCGGAATGAAGAATATGGTATACAGAATATAGAATTTAGAACACAGAAATTAGAATATGGGAAACAGAATACAGAACCCAGAATTTAGAACATGGAATCCAGAACACAGAATTTAGACTATAGAATAGAAAATAGAGAACCCATAATTTAGAACATGGAATGCAGAACACAGAATTTAGAATATAGAATACTGAATACTGAATACAGAATTTACAATATATAACGTAGAACACAGAATATAGCATATAGAATACGGAATGCAGATACAGAATACAAAATATAGAATGTAGAACATAGAATATAGAATATGGAAAACAGAACCCAGAACCCAGAATATAGATCTTGGAATGCAGAAGACAGAATTTTGACTATAAAATACAGAATACTGAATATAGAACTTAGAATAAAGAATGTAGAACACAGAATATAATATATAGAATTCAAAATATTGAATACAGAATTAAGAACATGGAATGCAATCACAGAATTTAGAAAGTATAATACAGAATACTGAATATAGAATTTAGAACATAGAATGCAGAACACAGAATTTAGAATAAAGACAACAAAATACTGAATATAGAGTTTAGAATTTAGAATTATATCTCAGAATTTAGAATATTGAATACAGAATGCAAAATATAGTATAGAGTGTATAAAATGAAGAAGACACAATATAGAATACAGAATAGAGTACACAGAACACAGAATTTAGAACATGGAATGCAGAACACAGGATTTAGAATATAGAATACTGAATACTGGATACAGAATTTACAATATATAACGTAGAACACAGAATATAGCATATAGAATACGTAATACAGATACAGAATTCAAATTATACAATGTAGAACATAGAATATAGAATATGGAAAACAGAACACAGATCACAAAATATAGAATTTGGAATGCAGAACACAGTATATAGACTATAGAAAACAGAATACTGAATATAGAATTTATAATAAAGAATGTAGAACACAGAATATAAAATATAGAATACAAAATATTGAATACAGAATTAAGAACATGGAATGCAATCACAGAATTTAGAATGTATAATACAGAATACTGAATATAGAATTTAGAACATAGAATGCAGAACACAGAATTTAGAATAAAGACAACAAAATACTGAATATAGAGTTTAGAATTTAGAATTATATCTCAGAATTTAGAATATTGAATACGGAATGCAAAATATAGTATACAGAGTATAAAATGAAGAAGACACAGTTTAGTATATAGAATAGAGAACACAGAACACAGAATTTCGAACATGGAATGCTGAACACAGAATTTAGAATATAGAATACAGAATTATGCATACAGAATTTAGAATATAGAATGTAGAACACAGAAATTAGAATATAGAATACAGAAAAATGAATATAGAATTTAGAACATAGAATGCAGAACACAGAATTTAGAATGTAGAATACAGAATACTGAACATAGAATTTAGAATATAGAATGTCGAACACAGAATATAGAATACAGAAGACAGAATACTGAATAAAGAATTTAGAACATGGAATGCAGAATAGAGAATTTAGAATATAGAATACAGAATACTGAATATATAATTTATAATATAGAATGTAGAACACAGAATATAGAATAGAGAATAGAGCATAGAGATCCCAGAATTTAGAACATGGAATGCAGAAGATAGAATTTAGAATACAGAATACAGAATACTGAATACAGAATTCAGAATATAGAACTTAGAACACAGAATATAGTGTATAGAGTAGAGAATATAGAAACAGAATTTAGAACATGGAATGCAGCACACAGAATTTAGAATATAGAATGTAGAATACTGAATATAGAATTTAGAATATAGAATGTTGAACACAGAGTATAGAATATTGAATAGAGAATTTAGAACCCAGAATTTAGAACATGGAATGCAGAACACAGAATTTAGAATATCGAATACAAAATACTGAATATAGAATTTAGAACATAGAACGTAGAACACAGAATATAGAATAGAGAACACGGAATGCAGAATACATTATACAGAATATAGAATGTCGGACACAGAATATAGAATATAGAATAGAGGATATAGAACCCAGAATTTAGAACATAGAATGCAGAACTCAGAATTTAGAATGTAGAATATAGAATACTGAATATAGAATTTAGAATATAGAATGTCGAACACAGAATATAGAATATAAAATACAGAATACTGATTAAAGTATTTAGACTTGGAATTCAGAACACAGAATATAGAATATAGAATACAGAATTCTGAATATATAATTTATAATATAGAATATAGAACACACAATATAGAATAGAGAATATAGAACCCAGAATTTAGAACATGGAATGCAGAACACAGAATTTAGAATATAGAATACAGAATACTAAATATAGAACGTAGAACACAGAATATAGAATATAGAACACGGAATGAAGAATATGGTATACAGAATATAGAATGTAGAACACAGAAATTAGAATATGGGAAACAGAATACAGAACCCAGAATTTAGAACATGGAATGCAGAACACAGAATTTAGACTATAGAATACAGAATACTGAATATAGAATTTAGAATATTGAATGAAGAACACAGAATATAGAATATAGATTAGAGAATATAGAACCCAGAAATTAGAACATGGAATGCAGCACACAGAATTTAGAATATAGACTATAGAATACAGAATACAAAATTTAGAATATAGAACGTAGAACACAGAATATAGAATATACAATATAGAATGCAGATATAGAATACAAAATATAGAATTTAGAACACAGAATATAGAATATGGAAAACAGTATACAGAACCCAGAATTTAGAACTTAGAATGCAGAACACAGAATGTGGAATATAGAATACAAAATACTGAATATAGAATTTAGAATATAGAATGTAGAACACAGAATATAGAATATACAATAGAGGATACAGAACCCAGAATTTAGAACATAGAAAGCAGAACACAGAATTTAGAATGTAGAATACAGAATACTGAATATAGAATTTAGAATATAGAATGTCGAAAACAGAATATAGAATATAGAATACAGAATACTGATTAAAGTATTTAGAGTTGTAATGCAGAACACAGAATTTAGAATATAGAATACAGAATACTGAATATATAATTTATAATATAGAATGTAGAACACAGAATATAGAATAGAGAATAGAGCATAGAGAACCCAGAATTTAGAACATGGAATGCAGAACACAGAATTTATAATACAGAATACAGAATACTGAATACAGAATTTAGAATATAGAACGTAGAACACAGAATATAGAATAGAGAATAGAGAATATAGAAACAGAATTTAGAACATGGAATGCAGCACACAGAATTTAGAATATAGAATATAGAATACTGAGTACAGAAATTAGAATATAGAACGTAGAACACAGAATATAGAATATAGAATAAGGAATGCAGATATAGAATACAAAATATAAAATGTAGAACACAGGATATAGAATATGGAAAAAAGAATACAGAACCCAGAATTTAGAACTTGGAATGCAGAACACAGAATGTAGAATATAGAATACAAAATACTGAATATAGAATTCAGAATATAGAATGTCGAACACAGAATATAGAATATAGAATAGAGGATATAGAACCCAGAATTTAGAACATAGAATGCAGAACTCAGAATTTAGAATGTAGAATATAGAATACTGAATATAGAATTTAGAATATAGAATGTCGAACACAGAATATAGAATATAAAATACAGAATACTGATTAAAGTATTTAGACTTGGAATTCAGAACACAGAATATAGAATATAGAATACAGAATTCTGAATATATAATTTATAATATAGAATATAGAACACACAATATAGAATAGAGAATATAGAACCCAGAATTTAGAACATGGAATGCAGAACACAGAATTTAGAATATAGAATACAGAATACTGAATATAGAACGTAGAACACAGAATATAGAATATAGAACTCGGAATGAAGAATATGGTATACAGAATATAGAATGTAGAACACAGAAATTAGAATATGGGAAACAGAATACAGAACCCAGAATTTAGAACATGGAATCCAGAACACAGAATTTAGACTATAGAATAGAAAATAGAGAACCCATAATTTAGAACATGGAATGCAGAACACAGAATTTAGAATATAGAATACTGAATACTGAATACAGAATTTACAATATATAACGTAGAACACAGAATATAGCATATAGAAAACGGAATGCAGATACAGAATACAAAATATAGAATGTAGAACATAGAATATAGAATATGGAAAACAGAACCCAGAACCCAGAATATAGATCTTGGAATGCAGAAGACAGAATTTAGACTATAAAATACAGAATACTGAATATAGAACTTAGAATAAAGAATGTAGAACACAGAATATAATATATAGAATACAAAATAATGAATACAGAATTAAGAACATGGAATGCAATCACAGAATTTAGAAAGTATAATACAGAATACTGAATATAGAATTTAGAACATAGAATGCAGAACACAGAATTTAGAATAAAGACAACAAAATACTGAATATAGAGTTTAGAATTTAGAATTATATCTCAGAATTTAGAATATTGAATACAGAATGCAAAATATAGTATAGAGTGTATAAAATGAAGAAGACACAATATAGAATACAGAATAGAGTACACAGAACACAGAATTTAGAACATGGAATGCAGAACACAGGATTTAGAATATAGAATACTGAATACTGGATACAGAATTTACAATATATAACGTAGAACACAGAATATAGCATATAGAATACGTAATACAGATACAGAATTCAAATTATACAATGTAGAACATAGAATATAGAATATGGAAAACAGAACACAGATCACAAAATATAGAACTTGGAATGCAGAACACAGTATATAGACTATAGAAAACAGAATACTGAATATAAAATTTATAATAAAGAATGTAGAACACAGAATATAAAATATAGAATACAAAATATTGAATACAGAATTAAGAACATGGAATGCAATCACAGAATTTAGAATGTATAATACAGAATACTGAATATAGAATTTAGAACATAGAATGCAGAACACAGAATTTAGAATAAAGACAACAAAATACTGAATATAGAGTTTAGAATTTAGAATTATATCTCAGAATTTAGAATATTGAATACGGAATGCAAAATATAGTATATAGAGTATAAAATGAAGAAGACACAGTTTAGTATATAGAACAGAGAACACAGAACACAGAATTTCGAACATGGAATGCTGAACACAGAATTTAGAATATAGAATACAGAATTATGCATACAGAATTTAGAATATAGAATGTAGAACACAGAAATTAGAATATAGAATACAGAAAAATGAATATAGAATTTAGAACATAGAATGCAGAACACAGAATTTAGAATGTAGAATACAGAATACTGAACATAGAATTTAGAATATAGAATGTAGAACACAGAATATAGAATATAGAAGACAGAATACTGAATAAAGAATTTAGAACATGGAATGCAGAATAGAGAATTTAGAATATAGAATACAGAATACTGAATATATAATTTATAATATAGAATGTAGAACACAGAATATAGAATAGAGAATAGAGCACAGAGATCCCAGAATTTAGAACATGGAATGCAGAAGATAGAATTTAGAATACAGAATACAGAATACTGAATACAGAATTTAGAATATAGAACTTAGAACACAGAATATAGTGTATAGAGTAGAGAATATAGAAACAGAATTTAGAACATGGAATGCAGCACACAGAATTTAGAATATAGAATGTAGAATACTGAATATATAATTTAGAATATAGAATGTTGAACACAGAGTATAGAATATTGAATAGAGAATTTAGAACCCAGAATTTAGAACATGGAATGCAGAACACAGAATTTAGAATATCGAATACAGAATACTGAATATAGAATTTAGAACATAGAACGTAGAACACAGAATATAGAATAGAGAACACGGAATGCAGAATACATTATACAGAATATAGAATGTCGAACACAGAATATAGAATATAGAATAGAGGATATAGAACCCAGAATTTAGAATATAGAATGCAGAACTCAGAATTTAGAATGTAGAATATAGAATACTGAATATAGAATTTAGAATATAGAATGTCGAACACAGAATATAGAATATAAAATACAGAATACTGATTAAAGTATTTAGACTTGGAATTCAGAACACAGAATATAGAATATAGAATACAGAATTCTGAATATATAATTTATAATATAGAATATAGAACACAAAATATAGAATAGAGAATATAGAACCCAGAATTTAGAACATGGAATGCAGAACACAGAATTTAGAATATAGAATACATAATACTAAATATAGAACGTAGAACACAGAATATAGAATATAGAACACGGAATGAAGAATATGGTATACAGAATATAGAATGTAGAACACAGAAATTAGAATATGGGAAACAGAATACAGAACCCAGAATTTAGAACATGGAATGCAGAACACAGAATTTAGACTATAGAATACAGAATACTGAATATAGAATTTAGAATATTGAATGTAGAACACAGAATATAGAATATAGATTAGAGAATATAGAACCCAGAAATTAGAACATGGAATGCAGCACACAGAATTTAGAATATAGACTATAGAATACTGAATACAAAATTTAGAATATAGAACGTAGAACACAGAATATAGAATATAGAATAACGAATGCAGATATAGAATACAAAATATAGAATTTAGAACACAGAATATGGAATATGGAAAACAGTATACAGAACCCAGAATTTAGAACTTACTATGCAGAACACAGAATGTGGAATATAGAATACAAAATACTGAATATAGAATTTAGAATATAGAATGTAGAACACAGAATATAGAATATACAATAGAGGATACAGAACCCAGAATTTAGAACATAGAAAGCAGAACACAGAATTTAGAATGTGGAATACAGAATACTGAATATAGAATTTAGAAAATAGAATGTAGAACACAGAATATAGAATAGAGAATAGAGCATAGAGAACCCAGAATTTAGAACATGGAATGCAGAACACAGAATTTATAATACAGAATACAGAATACTGAATACAGAATTTAGAATATAGAACGTAGAACACAGAATATAGAATATAGAATAGAGAATATAGAAACAGAATTTAGAACATGGAATGCAGCACACAGAATTTAGAATATATAATATAGAATACTGAATACAGAATTTAGAATATAGAACGTAGAACACAGAATATAGAATATAGAATAAGGAATGCAGATATAGAATACAAAATATAAAATGTAGAAAACAGGATATAGAATATGGAAAAAAGAATATACAACCCAGAATTTAGAACTTGGAATGCAGAACACAGAATGTAGAATATAGAATACAAAATACTGAATAAAGAATTTAGAATATAGAATGTCGAACACAGAATATAGAATATTGAATAGAGGATATAGAACCCAGAATTTAGAACATAGAATGCAGAACACAGAATTTAGAATGTAGAATATAGAATACTGAATATAGAATTTAGAATATAGAATGTCGAACACAGAATATAGAATATAAAATACAGAATACTGATTAAAGTATTTAGACTTGGAATTCAGAAGACAGAATATAGAATATAGAATACAGAATTCTGAATATATAATTTATAATATAGAATATAGAACACACAATTTAGAATAGAGAATATAGAAACCAGAATTTAGAACATGGAATGCAGAAAACAGAATTTAGAATATAGAATACAGAATACTGAATATAGAACGTAGAACACAGAATATAGAATACAGAACACGGAATGAAGAATATGGTATACAGAATATAGAATGTAGAACACAGAAATTAGAATATGGGAAACAGAATACAGAACCCAGAATTTAGAACATGGAATGCAGAACACACACTTTAGACTATAGAATAGAAAATAGAGAACCCTTAATTTAGAACATGGAATACAGAACACAGAATTTAGAATATAGAATACAGAATACTGAATACAGAATTTACAATATATAACGTAGAACACAGAATATAGCATATAGAATACGGAATGCAGATACAGAACACAAAATATAGAATGTAGAACATAGAATATAGAATATGGAAAACAGAACCAAGAACCCAGAATATAGAACTTGGAATGCAGAACACAGTATATAGACTATAGAAAACAGAATACTGAATATAGAATTTAGAATAAAGAATGTAGAACTCAGAATATAAAATATAGTATAGAAAATATTGAATACAGAATTAAGAACATGGAATGCAAACACAGAATTTAGAATATATAATACAGAATACTGAATATAGAATTTAGAACATAGAATGCAGAACACAAATTTAGAATATAGAAAACAAAATACTGAATATAGAGTTTAGAATTTAGGATTATATCTCAGAATTTAGAATATTGAATACGGAATGCAAAATATAGTATATAGAGTATAAAATGAAGAAGACACAGTATAGAATATAGAATAGAGAACACAGAACACAGAATTTCGAACATGGAATGCTGAACACAGAATTTAGAATATAGAATACAGAATTATGCATACAGAATTTAGAATATATAGTGCAGAACACAGAATTTAGTATATAGAATACAGAAAAATGAATATAGAATTTAGAACATAGAATGCAGAACACAGAATTTAGAATGTAGAATACAGAATACAGAACATAGAATTTAGAATATAGAATGTCGAACACAGAATATAGAATATAGAAGACAGAATACTGAATAAAGAATTAAGAACTTGGAATGCAGAATAGAGAATTTAGAATATAGAATACAGAATACTGAATATATAATTGATAATATAGAATGTAGAACACAGAATATAGAATAGAGAATAGAGCATAGAGATCCCAGAATTTAGAACATGGAATGCAGAAGACAGAATTTAGAATACAGAATACAGAATACTGAATACAGAATTTAGAATATAGAACGTAGAACACAGAATATAGTGTATAGAGTAGAGAATATTGAAACAGAATTTAGAACATGGAATGCAGCACACAGAATTTATAATATAGAATATAGAATACTGAGTATAGAATTTAGAATATAGAATGTTGAACACAGAGTATAGAATATTGAATAGAAAATTTAGAACGCAGAATTTAGAACATGGAATGCTCAACACAGAATTTAGAATATCGAATACAGAATACTGAATATACAATTTAGAACATAGAACGTAGAACACAGAATATAGAATAGAGAACACGGAATGCAGAATACATTATACAGAATATAGAATGTCGAACACAGAATATAGAATATAGAATAGAGGATATAGAAACCAGAATTTAGAACATAGAATGCAGAACACAGAATTTAGAATGTAGAATATAGAATACTGAATATAGAATTTAGAATATAGAATGTCGAACACAGAATATAGAATATAAAATACAAAATACTGATTAAAGTATTTAGACTTGGAATTCAGAACACAGAATATAGAATACAGAATACAGAATTCTGAATATATAATTTATAATATAGAATATAGAATACACAATATAGAATAGAGAATATAGAACCCAGAATTTAGAACATGGAATGCAGAACACAGAATTTAGAATATAGAATACAGAATACTGAATATAGAACGTAGAACACAGAATATAGAATATAGAACACGGAATGAAGAATATGGTATACAGAATATAGAATGTAGAACACAGAAATTAGAATATGGGAAACAGAATACAGAACCCAGAATTTAGAACATGGAATGCAGAACAAACAATTTAGACTATAGAATAGAAAATAGAGAACCCTTAATTTAGAACATGGAATACAGAACACAGAATTTAGAATATAGAATACTGAATACTGAATACAGAATTTACAATATATAACGTAGAACACAGAATAGAGCATATAGAATACGGAATGCAGATACAGAATTCAAAATATAGAATGTAGAACATAGAATATAGAATATGGAAAACAGAACCCAGAACCCAGAATATAGAACTTGGAATGCAGAAAACAGTATATAGACTATAGAAAACAGAATACTGAATATAGAATTTAGAATAAAGAATGTAGAACTCAGAATATAAAATATAGAATAGAAAATATTGAATACAGAATTAAGAACATGGAATGCAAACACAGAATTTAGAATATATAATACAGAATACTGAATATAGAATTTAGAACATAGAATGCAGAACACAAATTTAGAATATAGAAAACAAAATACTGAATATAGACTTTAGAATTTAGAATTATATCTCAGAATTTAGAATATTGAATACGGAATGCAAAATATAGTATATAGAGTATAAAATGAAGAAGACACAGTATAGAATATAGAATAGAGAACACAGAACACAGAATTTCGAACATGGAATGCTGAACACAGAATTTAGAATATAGAATACAGAATTATGCATACAGAATTTAGAATATATAATGTAGAACACAGAATTTAGTATATAGAATACAGAAAAATGAATATAGTATTTAGAACATAGAATGCAGAACACAGAATTTAGAATGTAGAATACAGAATACTGAACATAGAATTTAGAATATAGAACGTCGAACACAGAATATAGAATATAGAAGACAGAATACTGAATAAAGTATTTAGAACATGGAATGCTGAACATAGGATATACAATACAGAATACAGAATTATGTATATAGAATTTAGAAGATAGAATGCAGAACACAGAATTTAGAATATAGAATACAGAATAATGAATATAGAATTTAGAACATAGAATGCAGAACACAGAATTTATAATGTAGAATACAGAATACTGAATATGGAATTTAGAATATAGAATGTCGAACACAGAATATAGAATATAGAAGACAGAATACTGAATAAAGAATTTAGAACTTGGAATGCAGAACACAGAATTTAGAATATAGAGTACAGAATACTGAATATAGAACGTAGAACACAGAATATAGAATATAGAACACGGAATGCAGTATATGGAATACAGAATATAGAATTTGGAACACAGAAGTTAGAATATGGAAAACAGAATACAGAACCCAGAATTTAGAACATGGAATGCAGAACACAGAATTTAGAATATAGAATACAGAATACTGAATACAGAATTTAGAATATAGAAGATTGAACACAGAATATAGAATATAGAATACGGAATGCAGATATAGAATACAAAATATAGAATGTAGAACATAGAATATAGAATATGGAAACCAGAATACAGAACACAGAATTTAGAACATGGAATGCAGAACACAGAATTCAGATTATAGGATACAGAATACTGAATATAGAATTTAGAATAAAGAATGTAGAACTCAGAATATAGAATATGGAATAGAATATATAGAATCCAGAATTTAGAACATGGAATGCAAACACAGAATTTAGAATATATAATACAGAATACTGAATATTGAATTTAGAACAAAGAATGCAGTACACAGAATTTAGAATATAGAAAACAGAATACTGAATATAGAGTTTAGAATTTAGAATTATATCTCAGAATTTAGAATATAGTATATGGAATGCAAAATATACAATGTAGAGTATAAAATGAAAAAAACACAATATTGAATACAGAATAGGGAATATAGAACACAGAATTTAGAACATGGAATTCTGAACACAGGATTTAGAATATAGAATACAGAATTATGCATATAGAATTTAGAATTTAGAATGTACAACACAGAATTTAGATTATAGAATACAGAATAATGAATATAGAATTTAGAACATAGAATGCAGAACACAGAATATAGAATGTAGAATACAGAAACCTGAACATAGAATTTAGAATATAGAATGTCGAACTCATAATATAGAATATATAATACAAAATACTGAATAAAGAATTTAGAACTTGGAAAGCAGAACACAGAATTTAGAATATATTATACAGAATACTGAATATATATTTTATAAAACAGAATGTAGAACACAGAATATACAATACAGATTAGAAAATAGAGAACCCAGAATTTAGAACATGGAATGCAGAGCACAGTATTTAGAATATAGAATACTGAATACTGAATACAGAATTTAGAACATAGAATGCAGAACACAGAATTTAGAATATAGAAAACAAAATACTGAATATAGAGTTTAGAAATTAGAATTATATCTCAGAATTTAGAATATTGAATACGGAATGCAAAATATAGTATATAGAGTATAAAATGAAGAAGACACAATATAGAATACAGAATAGAGAACACAGAACACAGAATTTAGAACATGGAATGCTGAACACAGAATTTAGAATATAGAATACAGAATTATGCATATAGAATTTAGAATATAGAATGTAGAACACAAAATTTAGAATATAGAATACAGAAAAATGAATATAGAATTTAGAACATAGAATGCAGAACACAGAATTTATAATGTAGAATACAGAATACTGAACATAGAATTTAGAATATAGAGTGTCGAACACAGTATATAGAATAGAGAATAGAGAATATAGAACCCAGAATTTAGAACATGGAATGCAGAAAACAGAATTTAGAAAATAGAATACAGAATACTGAAGATAGGATTTAGAATATAGAATGAAGAACACAGAATATAGAATATAGAAGACGGAATACAGAATATAGTATACAGAATATAGAATTTAGAACACAGAATATAGAACATGGAAACCGAATACAGAATCCAAAATTTAGAACATGGAATGCAGAACACAGAATTTAAAATATAGAATACAGAATACTGAATATAGAATTTAGAATATAGAATGTGGCACACAGAATATAGAATAGTGAATAGAGAATATAGAACACAGAATTTAGAACATGGAATGCTGAACACAGAATATAGAATACAGAATACAGAATTATGAATATAGAATTTAGAACATAGAATGCATAACACAGAATTTAGAATGTAGAATACAGAAGACTGAATATAGAATTTAGAATACAAAATGTAGAACACATAATATAGAATATAGAATACGGAATGCAGAATATAGTATGTAGAATATAGAATGGAAAACACAAAATATAGTATAGAGTAGAGAATTTAGAACCCAGAATATAGAACATGGAATGAAGAACACTGAATTTAGAACACAGAAAACAGAATACTGGATTTAGAATTTAGAATATAGAAAGTAGAACACAATATATATAATATAGAATACGGAATGCAGAATCTAGTATACAGAATATTGAATGTAGAACACAGAATATATAATATGGAAAACAGAATACAGAACCCAGAATTTAGAACAAGGAATGCAGCACACAGAATTTAGAATATAGAATACACAATAATGAATATATAATTTAGAAAATAGAATGTAGAACACAGAATATAAAATATAGCATAGAGAATATAGAACACAGAATTCAGAAAATTGAATGCAGAACACAGAAGTTAGAGTATAGAATACAGAATACTGAATATAGAATTTAGAATATAGAATGTAGAACACAGAATTTAGAATATAGAATTGAAAATATAGAATCCAGAATTTAGAACATGGAATGCAAACACAGAATTTAGAATACATAATACAGAATACTGAATATAGAATTTAGAACATAGATTGCAGAACAGAGAATTTAGAATACAGAATATAGAATACTGAAAATAGAATATTGAACATTGAATGCAGAACACGGAATTCAGAATATAGAAAACAGAATACTGAATATAGAGTTTAGAATTTAGAATTATAACACAGAATTTAGAATATAAAATTCGGAATGCAAAATAAATTATATAGAGTATCAAATGAAGAACACACAATATAAAATATAGAATAGAGAATTTAGAACACAGAATTTAGAACATGGAATGCTGAAAACAGTATTTAGAATATAGAATACAGATTTATTAATATAGAATTTAGAATATAGTTCGTAGAACACAGAATATAGAATACAGAATACAGGATAATGAATATAGAAAGTAGAACTCAGTATGCAGAACACAGAATTTAGAATATAGAATACAGAATACTGAATATATAATTTATAATATTGAATGTAGAACACAGAATATAGAATAGAGTTTAGAGAATATAGAACCCAGAATTTAGAACATGGAATGCAGAACACAGAATTTAGAATACAGAATACAGAACACTGAATACAGAATTTAAAATATAGAACGTAGAACAAAGAATATAGAATATAGAATAGAGAATACAGAACCCAGAATATAGAAAATGGAATGCAGAACACTGAATTTACAAGATAGAATACAGAATACTGAATATAGATTTTTGAATATAGAATGTAAAACACAAAATATAGAAGACGGAATGCAGAATATAGTATACAGAATGTAGAATGTAGGACACAGAATATAGAATATGAAAAACAGAATACAGAACACAGAATTTAGAACTTGGAATGCAGAACACAGAATTTAGAATATAGAATACAGAATAATGAATATAGAATTTAGAACATGGAATGCAGAACACAGAATTTAGAATATAGAATAAAGAATACTGAATATAGAACGTAGAACACAGAATATAGAATATAGAACACGGAATGAAAAATATGGTATACAGAATATAGAATGTAGAACACAGAAATTAGAATATGGGAAACAGAATACAGAACCCAGAATTTAGAACATGGAATGCAGAACACAGAATTTAGAATATATTATACAGAACACTGAATATATATTTTATAAAACAGAATGTAGAACACAGAATATAGAATACAGAAAAGAAAATAGAGAACCCAGAATTTAGAACATGGAATGCAGAGCACAGTATTTAGAATATAGAATACTGAATACTGAATACAGAATTTACAATATATAACGTAGAACACAGAATAGAGCATATAGAATACGGAATGCAGATACAGAATACAAAATATAGAATGTAGAACATAGAATATAGAATATGGAAAACAGAACACAGATCACAGAATATAGAATTTGGAATGCAGAACACAGAATTTAGACTATAGAAAACAAAATACTGAATATAGAATTTAGAATAAAGAATGTAGAACTCAGAATATAAAATATAGCATAGATAATATTGAATACAGAATTAAGAACATGGAATGCAAACACAGAATTTAGAATATATAATACAGAATACTGAATATAGAATTTAAAACATAGAATGAAGAACACAGAATATAGAATATAGAAAACAAAATACTGAATATAGAGTTTAGAATTTAGAATTATATCTCAGAATTTAGAATATTGAATACGGAATGCAAAATATAGTATATAGAGTATTAAATGAAGAAGACACAATATAGAATAAAGAATAGAGAACACAGAACACAGAATTTAGAACATGGAATGCTGAACACAGAATTTAGAATATAGAATACAGAATTATGCATATAGAATTTAGAATATAGAATGTAGAACAAAGAATTTAGAATATAGAATACAGAAATTGAATATAGAATTGAGAACATAGAATGCAGAACACAGAATTTATAATGTAGAATACAGAATACTGAACATAGAATTTAGAATATAGAGTGTCGAACACAGTATATAGAATAGAGAATAGAGAATATAGAACCCAGAATTTAGAACATGGAATGCAGAAAACAGAATTTAGAAAATAGAATATAGAATACTGAATACACAATTTAGAATATAGAACGTAGAGCACAGAATATAGTATATAGAATACGGAATGCAGATATAGAATACAAAATACAGAATGTATAACACAGAATAGAGAATATGGAAAAAAGAATACAGAACCCAGAATTTAGAAATTGGAATGCAGATCTCAGAATGTAGAATATAGAATACAGAATACTGAATATAGGATTTAGAATATAGAATGTAGAACACAGAATATAGAATATAGAAGACGGAATACAGAATATAGTATACAGAATATAGAATGTAGAACACAGAATATACAACATGGAAACCGAATAGAGAATCCAAAATTTAGAACATGGAATGCAGAACACAGAATTTAGAATATAGAATACTGAATATTGAATACAGAATTTACAATATATAACGTAGAACACAGAATATAGCATATAGAATACGGAATGCAGATACAGAATACAAAATATAGAATGTAGAACATAGAATATAGAATATGGAAAACAGAACCCAGAAACCAGAATATAGAACTTGGAATGCAGAACACAGAATTTAGACTATAGAATACAGAATACTGAATATAGAATTTAGAATAAAGAATGTAGAACACAGAATATAAAATATAGAATACAAAATATTGAATACAGAATTAAGAACATGGAATGCAATCACAGAATTTAGAATGTATAATACAGAATGCTGAATATAGAATTTAGAACATAGAATGCAGAACACAGAATTTAGAATAAAGACAACAAAATACTGAATATAGAGTTTAGAATTTAGAATTATATCTCAGAATTTAGAATATTGAATACAGAATGCAAAATATAGTATAGAGTGTATAAAATGAAGAAGACACAATATAGAATACAGAATAGATTACACAGAACACAGAATTTTGAATATGGAATGAAGAACACAGGATTTAGAATATAGAATACTGAATACTGAATACAGAATTTACAATATATAACATAGAACACAGAATATAGCATATAGAATACGTAATGCAGATACAGAATTCAAAATATAGAATGTAGAACATAGAATATAGAATATGGAAAACAGTACACAGATCACAGAATATAGAACTTGGAATGCAGAACACAGTATATAGACTATAGAAAACAGAATAATGAATATAGAATTTAGAATAAAGAAGGTAGAACTCAGAATATAAAATATAGAATAGAAAATATTGAATACAGAATTAAGAACATGGAATGCAAACACAGAATTTAGAATATAAAATACAGAATACTGAATATAGAATTTAGAACATAGAATGCAGAACACAGAATTTAGAATATAGAAAACAAAATACTGAATATAGAATTTAGAATTTAGAATTATATCTCAGAATTTATAATATTGAATACGGAATGCAAAATATAGTATATAGAGTATAAAATGAAGAAGACACAATATAGAATATAGAATAGAGAACATAGAACACAGAATTTAGAACATGGAATGCTGAACACAGAATTTAGAATATAGAATACAGAATTATACATACAGAATTTAGAAAATAGAATGTAGAACACAGAATTTAGAATATAGAATAAAGAAAAATGACTATAGAATTTAGAACATAGAATGCAGAACACAGAATTTAGAATGTAGAATACAGAATACTGAACATAGAATTTAGAATATAGAATGTCGAACACAGAATATAGAATATAGAAGACAGAATAATGAATAAAGAATTTAGAACATGGAATGCAGCACACAGAATTTAGAATATAGAATATAGAATACTGAATACAGAATTTAGAATATAGAACGTAGAACAAAGAATAAAGAATATAGAATAAGGAATGCAGATATAGAATACAAAATACAAAATGTAGAACACAGAATGTAGAATATGGAAAAAAGAATACAGAACCCAGAATTTAGAACTTGGAATGCAGAACACAGAATGTAGAATATAGAATACAAAATACTGAATATAGAATTTAGAATATAGAATGTCGAACACAGAATATAGAATATAGAAT
This sequence comes from Vicugna pacos, assembly GCF_048564905.1. Taxonomy (NCBI): domain Eukaryota; kingdom Metazoa; phylum Chordata; class Mammalia; order Artiodactyla; family Camelidae; genus Vicugna; species Vicugna pacos. The sequence continues at coordinate 330,381 of NW_027328734.1, read as the reverse complement.
AGAGGATATAGAATCCAGAATTTAGAACATAGAAAGCAGAACACAGAATTTAGAATGTAGAATATAGAATACTGAATATAGAATTTAGAATATAGAATGTCGAACACAGAATATAGAATATAAAATACAGAATACTGATTAAGTATTTAGACTTGGAATGCAGAACACAGAATTTAGAATATAGAAAACAGAATTCTGAATACATAATTTATAATAAAGAATATAGAACACACAATATAGAATAGAGACTATAGAACCCAGAATTTAGAACATGGAATGCAGAACACAGAATTTAGAATATAGGATACAGAATACTGAATATAGAACGTAGAACACAGAATATAGAATATAGAACACGGAATGAAGAATATGATATACAGAATATAGAATGTAGAACACAGAAATTAGAATATGGGAAAAAGAATACAGAACCCAGAATTTAGAACATGGAATGCAGAACACAGAATTTAGACTATAGAATACAGAATACTGAATATAGTATTTAGAATATAGAATGTAGAACACAGAATATAGAATATAGAATACAAAATAGAGAACCCAAAATTCAGAACATGGAATGCAGAACACAGAATTTAGAATATAGAATACTGAATACTTAATACAGAATTTACAATATATAACGTAGAACACAGAATATAGCATATAGAATACGGAATGCAGATACAGAATACAAAATATACAATGTAGAACATAGAATATAGAATATGGAAAACAAAACACAGGACCCAGAATAAAGAACTTGGAATGCAGAACACAGAGTTTAGACTATAGAAAACAGAATACTGAATATAGAATTTAGAATAAAGAATGTAGAACACAGAATATAAAATATAGAATAGAAAATATTGAATACAGAATTAAGAAAATGGAACGCAAACACAGAATTAAGAATATATAATACAGAATACTGAATATAGAATTTAGAACATAGAATGCAGAACACAGAATTTAGAATATAGAATAAAGAATACTGAATATATAATTTATAATATAGAATGTAGAACACAGAATATAGAATAGAGAATAGAGCACAGAGAACCCAGAATTTAGAACATGGAATGCAGAACACAGAATTTAGAATACAGAACACAGAATACTGAATACAGAATTTAGAATATAGAACGTAGAACACAGAATATAGAATAGAGAATAGAGAATACTAAATACAGAATTTAGAACATGGAATGCAACACACAGAATTTAGAATATAGAATATAGAATACTGAGTACAGAAATTAGAATATAGAACGTAGAACACAGAATATAGAATATAGAATAAGGAATGCAGATATAGAATACAAAACATAAAATGTAGAACATAGGATATAGAATATGGAAAAAAGAATACAGAACCCAGAATTTAGAACTTGGAATGCAGAACACAGAATGTAGAATATAGAATACAAAATACTGAATATAAAATTTAGAATATAGAATGTCGAACACAGAATATACAATATAGAATAGAGGATATAGAACCCAGAATTTAGAACATAGAATGCAGAACACAGAATTTAGAATGTAGAATATAGAATACTGAATATAGAATTTAGAATATAGAATGTCGAACACAGAATATAGAATATAAAATACAGAATACTGATTAAAGTATTTAGACTTGGAATTCAGAACACAGAATATAGAATATAGAATACAGAATTCTGAATATATAATTTATAATATAGAATAAAGAACACACAATATAGAATAGAGAATATAGAACCCAGAATTTAGAACATGGAATGCAGAACACAGAATTTAGAATATAGAATACAGAATACTGAATATAGAACGTAGAACACAGAATATAGAATATAGAACACGGAATGAAGAATATGGTATACAGAATATAGAATGTAGAACACAGAAATTAGAATATGGGAAACAGAATACAGAACCCAGTATTTAGAAGATGGAATGCAGAACACAGAATTTAGACTATAGAATACAGAATACTGAATATAGAATTTAGAATATAGAATGTAGAACACAGAATATAGAATATAGAATAGAGAATATAGAACGCAGAATTTAGAACATGGAATGCAGCACACAGAATTTAGAATATAGAATACTGAATACTGAATACAGAATTTACAGTATATAACGTAGAACACAGAATATAGAATATAGAATATAGAATACTGAATACAGAATTTAGAATATAGAACTTAGAACACAGAATATAGAATATAGAATAAGGAATGCAGATATAGAATACAAAATATAAAATTTAGAACACAGGATATAGAATATGGAAAAAAGAATACAGAACCCAGAATTTAGAACTTGGATTTCAGAACACAGAATGTAGAATATAGAATACAAAATACTGAATATAGAATGTAGAATATAGAATGTCGAACACAGAATATAGAATATAGAATAGAGGATATAGAACCCAGAATTTAGAGCATAGAATGTAGAACACAGAATTTAGAATGTAGAATATAGAATACTGAATATAAAATTTAGAATATAGAATGTCGAACACAGAATATAGAATATAAAATACAGAATACTGATTAAAGTATTTAGACTTGGAATTCAGAACACAGAATATAGAATATAGAATACAGAATTCTGAATATATAATATAGAATATAGAATATAGAACACACAATATAGAATAGAGAATATAGAACCCAGAATTTAGAACATGGAATGCAGAAAACAGAATTTAGAATATAGAATACAGAATACTGAATATAGAACCTAGAACACACTATAAAGAATATAGAACACGGAATGAAGAATATGGTATACAGAATATAGAATGTAGAACACAGAATTTAGAATATGTTACACAGAATACAGAACCCAGAATTTAGAACATGGAATGCAGAACACAGAATTTAGAATATAGAATAGAAAATAGAGAACCCAGAATTTAGAACATGGAATGCAGAACACAGAATTTAGAATATAGAATACTGAATACTGAATACAGAATTTACAGTATATAACGTAGAACACAGAATATAGCATATAGAATACGGAATGCAGATACAGAATACAAAATATAGAATGTAGAACATAGAATATAGAATATGGAAAACAGAACCCAGAACCCAGAATATAGAACTTGGAATGCAGAAGACAGAATTTAGACTATAGAATACAGAATACTGAATATAGAACGTAGAACACAGAATATAGTATATAGAACACGGAATGAAGAATATGGTATACAGAATATAGAATGTAGAACACAGAATTTAGAATATGGGAAACAGAATACAGAACCCAGAATTTAGAACATGGAATGCAGAACACAGAATTTAGACTATAGAATACAGAATACTGAATATAGAACTTAGAATAAATACTGTAGAACTCAGAATATTGAATATAGAATAGAAAATATACAATCCAGAACTTAGAACATGGAATGCAATCACAGAATTTAGAATATACAATACAGAATACTGAATATTGAATTTAGAACATAGAATGCAGAACACAGAATTTTGAATATAGAAAACAGAATACTAAATATAGAGTTTAGAATTTAGAATTATATTTCAGAATTTAGAATATAGAATAGGGAAAGCAAAATATAGTATGTAGAGTATAAAATGAAGAACACAAAATATAGAATACAGAATAGATGATATAGAACACAGAATTTAGAACATGGAATGCAGAACAAAGAATTTACAATATAGAAAACAGAATATTGAATATAGAATTCAGAATATTGAATGTAGATCCCAGAATATAGAATAGAGAATAGAGAATATAGAACCCAGAATTTAGAACATGGAATGCAGAACACAAAATTTAGAATATACAATACAGAATACTGAATATAGAATTAAGAATATAGATTGTAGAACACAGAATATAGAACATAGAACACGGAATGCAGAATATATTATACAGAATATAGAAAGTAGAACACAAAATATAGAATATGAAAAAAAGAATACAGAACACAGAATTTAGAACATGGAATGCAGAACACAGAATTTAGAATATAGAATACAGAATAATGAATATAGAATTTAGAATATAGAATGCAGAAATCAGAATTTATACTATAGAATACCGAATACTAAATATAGAGTTTAGAATATAGAATGTTGAACACAGAATATAGAATATAGTATATAAAATATAGAATCCAGGAATTAGAACATGGAATGCAAACACAGAATTTAGAATATATAAAACAGAATACTGAATAAAGAATTTAGAAAATAGAATGCAGAACACACAATTTATGATATAGAAAACAGAATACCTAATATAGAGTTAAGAATTTAGAATTATATCTCAGAATAAAGAATATAGATTACGGAATGCAAAATATAGTATGTAGAGTATAAAATGAAGAACACACAATATACAATATAGAATAGAGAATATAGAACACAGAATTTAGAACATGGAATGCTAAACACAGAATTTAGATTATAGAATAAAGAATTATGAATATAGAATTTAGAATATAGAATACATAAACCAGAATTTAGAATACAGAATACAGAATAATAAATATAGAATTTAGAAAATAGAATGCAGAACACAGAATTTAGAATGTAGAATACAGAATACTGAATATAGAATTTAGAATATAGAAGGTCGAACACAGAATACAGAATATAGGATACAGAACACTGAATAAAGAATTTAGAATTTGGAAGGCAGAATACAGAATTTAGAATATAGAATACAGAATACTGAATATATAATTTATAATATAGAATGCAGAACACATAATGTATAATATTGAATAGAGAATATAGAACCCAGAATTTAGAACATGGAATGCAGAACACAGAATTTAGAATTTAGAATACAAAACATTGAATATAGAATTTAGAATATAGAATGTAGAACACAGAATATAGAATATAGAATACAGAATGCAAAATATAGTATACAGAATATAGAATGTAGAACACAGAATATAGAATATGGAAAACAGAATACAGAATTCAAAATTTAAACATGGAATGCAGAACAAAGAATTTAGAATATAGAATACAGAATAATGAATATAGAATTTAGAACATAGAATGCAGAACACAGAAGTTAGAGAATAGAATACAGAATACTGAATATAGAATTTAGAATATAGAATGTAGAACACAGAATTTAGAATATAGAATAGAAAATATAGGATCCAGAATATAGAACATGGAATGCAAACACAGAATTTAGAATACATAATACAGAATACTGAATATAGAATATAGAACATAGATTGCAGAACAGAGAATTTAGAATACAGAATATAGAATACTGAAAATAGAATATTGAGCATGGAATGCAGAACACGGAATTCAGAATATAGAGAACAGAATACTGAATATAGAGTTTAGAATTTAGAATTAAAACTCAGAATTTAGAATACAGAATTCGGAATGCAAAATATAGTATGTAGAGTATAAAATGAAGAACACACAATATAAAATATAGAATAGAGAATATAGAACACAGAATTTAGAACATGGAATGCTGAAAACAGTATTTAGAATATAGAATACAGAATTATTAATATAGAATTTAGAATATAGAATGTAGAACACAGAATATAGAACACAGAATACAGGATATTGAATATAGAATATAGAACTTAGAATGCAGAACCCAGAATTTAGAATAAAGAATACAGAATACTGAATATATAATTTATAATATAAAATGTAGAACACAGAATATAAATATAGAATAGAGAATATAGAACCCAGAATTTAGAACATGGAATGCAGAACACAGAATTTAGAATACAGAATACAGAATACTGAATACAGAATTTAGAATATAGAATATAGAACACAGAATATAGAATATAGAATAGAGAATAGAGAACCCAGAATTTAGAACATGGAATGCAGAGCACAGAATTTAGAATATAGAAAACAGATTACTGAATACAGAAATTAGAATATAGAATATAGAACACAGAATATAGAATATAGAACACGGAATGCAGAATATGGAATACAGAATATATAATGTAGAACACAGAATACAGAATATGGAAAACAGAATACAGAACCCGGAATTTAGTACATGGAATGCAGAACACAGAATTTAGAATATAGAATACAGATTAATGAATATAGAATTTAGAACATAGAATCGAGAACACAGAATTTAGAATGTAGAATACAGAATACTGAATATAGAATTTAGAATAAAGAATGTAGAACTCAGAATATAGAATATAGAATAGAAAATATTGAATTCAGAATTAAGAACATGGAATGAAAACACAGAATATAGAATATATAATACAGAATACTGAATATAGAATTTAGAAGATAGAATGCCAAACACAGAATTTAGAATATAGAAAACAGAATACTGAATACAGAATTTAGAATATAGAACGTAGAACACAGGATATAGGATACAGAACACGGAATGCAGATTATGGTATACAGAATATTGAATGTAGAACACAGATTATAGAATATGGAAAACAGAATACAGAAACCGGAATTTAGAACATCGAATGCAGAACACAGAATTTAGAATATAGAATAAAGAACAATGAATATAGAATTTAGAACATAGAATGCAGAACACAGAATTTACAATGCAGAATACAGAATACTGAATATAGAATTTAGAATATAGAATGTCGAACACAGAATATAGAATATAGAATACAGAATACTGAATAAAGAATTTAGAACTTGGAAGGCAGAATAGAGAATTTAGAATATAGAATACAGAATACTGAATATATAATTGAAAGTATAGAATGTAGAACACAGTATATAGAATATAGAATAGAGAATATAGAACACAGAATTTAGAACATGGAATGCAGCACACAGAATTTAGGATATAGAATGTCGAACACAGAATATAGAATATAGAATACAGAATACTGAATAAAGAATTTAGAAATTGGAAGGCAGAATAGAGAATTTAGAATATAGAATACAGAATACTGAATATATAATTTATAATATAGAATTTAGAACACAGAATATAGTATATACAAAAGGAAATATAACCCAGAATTTAGAACATGGAATGCAGAACACAGAATTTAGAATATATAATACAGAATACTGAATATAGAATTTAGAAAATAGAATGCAGAACACAGAATTTAGAATATAGAATACAGAATACTGAATATAGTATTTAGAATATAGAATGTGGAACACAGAATAGAAAATAGAGAATAGAGAATATAGAAAACAGAATATAGAACATGGAATGCAGAACACAGAATTTAGAATATAGAAAACAGAATACTGAATATAGAATTTAGAATATAGAATGTAGAAGACAGAATGTAGAATATAGAACACGGAATGCAGAATATATTATACAGAATATAGAATATAGAACACAAAATATAGAATATGAAAAACAGAATACAGAACCCAGAATTTAGAACATGGAATGCAGAACACAGAATTTAGAATATAGAATACAGAATAATGAATATAGAATTAAGAATATAGAATGTAGAACACAGAATATGCAATATAGTATATAAAATACAGAAACCAGAATTTAGAACGTGGAATGCAAACAGAGAATTTAGAATATATAAAACAGGATACTGAATATAGAATTTAGAAAATAGAATGCAGAACACAGAATTTAGAATATAGAAAACACAATACTGAATATAGAGATAAGAATTTAGAATTATAACTCAGAATTTAGAATATAGGTTACGGAATGCAAAATATAGTATGTAGAGAATAAAATGAAGAACACACTATATAGAATATAGAATAGAGAATATAGAACACAGAATTTAGGACATGGAATGCTGAACACAGAATTTAGATTATAGAATAAAAAATTATGTATGTAGAATTTAGAATATAGAATGCAGAACACAGAATATAGAATATAGAACACGGAATGCAGAATACGGAATACAGAATATATAATGTAGAACACAGAATACAGAATATGGAAAACAGAATACAGAACCCGGAATTTAGAACATGGAATGCAGAACACAGAATTTAGAATATAGAATGCAGATTAATAAATATAGAATTTAGAACATAGAATCCAGAACACAGAATTTAGAATGTAGAATACAGAATACTGAATATAGAATTTAGGACATAGAATGCCGAACACAGAATTTAGAATATAGAAAACAGAATACTGAATACAGAATTTAGAATATAGAACGTAGAACACAGAATATAGGATATAGAACACGGAATGCAGAATATGGTATACAGAATATTGAATGTAGAACACAGATTATATAATATGGAAAACAGAATACAGAAACCGGAATTTAGAACATCGAATGCAGAACACAGAATTTAGAATATAGAATAAAGAATAATGAATATAGAATTTAGAACATAGAATGCAGAACACAGAATTTACAATGCAGAATACAGAATACTGAATATAGAATTTAGAATATAGAAAGTCGAACACAGAATATAGAATATAGAATACAGAATACTGAATAAAGAATTTAGAACTTGGAAGGCAGAATAGAGAATTTAGAATATAGAATACAGAATACTGAATATATAATTTATAATATAGAATGTAGAACATAGAATATAGTATATACAAAACGGAAAATAGAACCCAGAATTTAGAACATGGATTGCAGAACACAGAATTTAGAATATAGAATACAGAATACTGAATACAGAATTTAGAATATAGAACGTAGAACAGAGAATATAGTATATAGAATATGGAATGCAGTTATAGAAAACAAAATATAGAATGTAGAACACAGAATATAGAATATGGAAAACAAAATACAGAACCCAGAATTTAGAAAATGGAATGCAGAAAACAGAATTTAGAATATGGATTACAGAATACTGAATAAAGAATTTAGAACTTGGAATGCAGAACACAGAATTTTGAATATAGAATACAGAATACTGAATATATAATTTATAATATAGAATGTAGGACACAGAATATAGTATATACTATAGGGAATGTAGAACCCAGAATTTAGAACATGGAATGCAGAACACAGAATTTATAATATAGAATACAGAATACTGAATATAGAACGTAGAACACAGAATAAAGAATATGGAACACGGAATGCAGAATATGCTATACAGTATATAGAATGTAGAACACAGAATATAGAATATGGAAAAGAGAATACAGAACCCAGAATTTAGAACATGGAATGCTGAACACAGAATTTAGAATATAGAATACAGAATACTGAATATAGAGTTTAGAACATAGAATGTAGAACACAGAATATAGAATATAGTTCACGGAATGCAGAATATAGTATACAGAAAATAGAATGTAGAACACAGAATATAGAATATGGAAAACAGAATACAGAACACAGAATTTATAACATGGAATGCGGAAAACAGAATATAGAATATAAAATACTGAATACGGAAGACAGAATTTGCAATATATAACGTAGAACACAGAATATAGACTATAGAACACGGAATGCAGATACAGAACACAAAATTTAGAATGTAGAACATAGAATATAGAATATGGGAAACAGAATACAGAATCCAGAATATAGAACTTGGATTGCAGAACTTAGAATTAAGACTATAGAATACAGAATACTGAATATAGAATTTAGAATAAAGAATTTAGAACCCAGAATATAGAATATACAATAGAAAATATTGAATCCACAATTTAGAACATGGAATGAAATCACAGAATTTAGAATATAGAAAACAGAATACTGAATATAGAGTTTAGAATATAGAATTATATCTCAGAATTTGGAATATAGAATACGGAAAGCATAATATAGTATATAGAGTATAAAATGAAGAACACAAAATATAGAATGCAGAATAGAGAATACAGAACACAGAATTTAGAATATATAAAACAGAATACTGAATACAGAAATTAGAATATACAACGTAGAACACAGAATATAGAATATAGAACACGGAATGCAGAATATGGTATACAGAATATAGAATGTGGAACACAGAATATAGAATATGGAAAACAGAAAACAGAACCCGGAATTTAGAACATGGAATGCAGAACACAGAATTTAGAATATAGAATACAGAATAATGAATAAAGAATATAGAACATCGAATGCAGAACACAGAATTTAGAATGAAGATTACAGAATACTGAATATACAATTTAGAATATAGAATGTCGAACACAGAATATAAAATATAGAATATAGAATACTGATAAAGAATTTAGAACGTGGAATGCAGAACACAGAATTTAGAATATAGAATACAGAATAATGAATAAAGAATTTAGAACGTGGAATGCAGAACAGAGAATTTGGAATATAGAATACAGAATTCTGAATACAGAATTTAGAATATAGAATGTAGAACACAGAATATTGAATATAGAATAGAAAATATACAATCCAGAATTTAGAACATGGAATGCAAAC